>NC_137660.1:29439815-29451944 GCF_963422515.1 Blennius ocellaris | reverse complement strand
CATGCCCAACGGCCTGGTGAGCACCTCCTCCTGCTCCTCTCTCTGCTCCTCCTCCTCTCTGCTCCTCCTCCTCCTCCTCTCTCTGCTCCTCCTCCTCCTCCTCTCTCTGCTCCTCTCTCCTCCTCTCTCTGCTGATCCTCTCTGCTCCTCCTCTCTGCTCCTCCTCCTCCTCCTCTCTGCTGCTCCTCTCTGCTCCTCCTCTCTGCTCCTCCTCCTCCTCCTCTCTCTGCTCCTCTCTCCTCCTCTCTCTGCTGCTCCTCTCTGCACCTGCTCCTCTCTGCTCCTCTCTTTGCTCCTCCTCCTCCTCCTCCTCTCTGCTCCTCCTCCCCTCTGCTCCTCCTCCTCCTCTCTCTGCTCCTCCTCCCCTCTGCTCCTCCTATCAATGCTCTTCCCCTCTCTCCTCCTCTCTCCTCCTCCTCCTCTCTCTGCTCCTCCTCCCCTCTGCTCCTCTCTCCTCCTCCTCCTCCTCTCTCTGCTCCTCTCTCCTCCTCTCTCTGCTGCTCCTCTCTGCTCCTCTCTGCACCTGCTCCTCTCTGCTCCTCTCTTTGCTCCTCCTCCTCCCCCTCTCTCTGCTCCTCCTCCCCTCTGCTCCTCCTCTCAATGCTCTTCCCCTCTCTGCTCCTCTCTCCTCCTCTCTCTGCTCCTCCTCTCTGCTCCTCTCTCCTCCCCCTCCTCCTCCTCCTCCTCCTCCTCCTCCTCCTCCTCGCTGCTTGTTTGTTTATTTGTTTAACAAAAAAAAAGATGAAATCTGAAAACAATAAAAAAAAAACAACAAGCTGCTGAAAAAGTAACTTTGCAGGAGAAGCTCAGACGGTCTCCATGGAAACGGGAGGATGAACACACACCAGGGTTGATGTGTGTGTGTGTGTGTGTGTGTGTGTGTGTGTGTGTGTGTGTGTGTGTGTGTGTGTGTGTGTGTGTGTGTGTGTGTGTCAGGGCATGGGGGGTCAGCTGGGCTACTTCGGCCTCTGGCTGGACGGAGACTTCGGCGGCGGCCACAGCCGCGCCCGGCCGCGCTGCTCCACCTACGGCAGCCCCCAGCTCTCCGCCCGGGAGGACTTCAGGCTGGACCGGGTGGAGGTGTGGGGGGTGGGGGCGCCCCCCAAGGAGGAGGAGGAGGAGGAGGAGGAGGTGAGGTCTTCATCGCCCTACATAACGGCGTAAATTTAAAAAAGCTCCACCACTTCCTGTTCAGATCAGGCGTGACGCTTCCCCCCCCCCCCCCTCCCCCCACCCCCCCGGCTGTTTCCTCCCGTCACGCCAGGGCGGAGGTGGGCGGGGCAAGAGGAGCGTCCTGGACGGCGATCCGGAGGCCCGGGCCATGATGGAGATGACGGGGCGGAGCCTGCACAGCCGGGGGCTCCGGGAGCCGGAGGAGGACCGGGACCTGTGAGCCCGGGGGGGGGGGGGGGGGGGGGGTCACCGCCGTTCCCCACCCGTCCACCGGGGGGCGCACTACATCTACGTTGTGTGAAAAGAGACTTTCCCAAGGGTTTCCAGGACGTACTGGAAACACACACCTTCTTCCAGGTTCACCATCCCGTCGCCATGGAGACGAGGGAAATGGCCGCTCCTGGTCGCCGTAGTAACAAAGTTCTTCTGCACGTGCTCAGTCGAGCCAATGGGAACAAAGTTTCCTCCCGTGATGTCATGACTCCCGGTTTGTGTTCTCCTGGAGCTGGTGCTTTTATTTTGACAGTCACCATATCCTGGGCCCAACCTGCTCACTACGTCTTTCTGCCGTAAACACAAAAACAATCTGTTTCCTCCTGAGGCGTCGTCGTGGAAACGACTCCTCGGGTTGACGTTCATGAGGTTCAAGGAGGTTAAAAATAGATTTTTAGTGAATCGTGACTGAAAATGTACTGAAATTAATATTTATTCTGTGCGAATAACAAAGCGTGTGTCTGGTAACGTGACTGTTCTATTTAATGTGATGACTGTGTTTGTCGCTGCTGACTCAGCAAATCTGTGGCGTTCAATAAAGTAAGTAAAATAAACAAACCCTGCATCTATTTAATTTGCTGCTGCTCCATCATCACCGGACAGGAAACAGCTAGCGGGTTAGCAATGCTAATTTAATCGTGTGAAACATTGACGTGAGCGGAGTGACGCCTGACTGCTGTTATCGTTTTTGTCATTTTTCAAAACAAAACCTGAAAAAACAAAGTTCAGGAGTGAAAACCTTTTGCAGGTCTGAGGGACTTCCGGTAGCGGGGCTCGTGTGTTCAGGTGGACCGGAAGTGCCTCACAGTCAGGATGGCCGAGCGGTCTAAGGCGCTGCGTTCAGGTCGCAGTCTCCCCTGGAGGCGTGGGTTCGAATCCCACTTCTGACAAATGACTTTTGAGCCTCGAGGCTCAAACATTAAATATGTTGTGTTAAAACGCTGCGACGGCGGCAGTTTACACCAACGGAGGTGGTGCAACTTTATGAAAACCTGCTGCTCTGCTGCTTCTACTGCTGCTGCTGCTGCTTCTACTGCTGCTGCTGCTCCTCCTGCTGCTGCTGCTGCTTCTACTGCTGCTGCTGCTCCTCCTGCTGCTGCTGCTCCTCCTGCTGCTGCTTCTACTGCTGCTGCTGCTCCTCCTGCTGCTGCTGCTGCTTCTACTGCTGCTGCTGCTCCTCCTGCTGCTGCTGCTCCTCCTGCTGCTGCTTCTACTGCTGCTGCTGCTCCTCCTCCTGCTGCTGCTCCTCCTGCTGCTGCTTCTACTGCTGCTGCTGCTCCTCCTGCTGCTGCTTCTACTGCTGCTGCTGCTCCTCCTGCTGCTCCTCCTGCTGCTGCTCCTGTTCCTGCTGCTGCTGCTTCTACTGCTGCTGCTCCTGTTCCTGCTGCTGCTCCTCCTCCTGCTGCTCCTGTTCCTGCTGCTGCTCCTGCTGCTCCTCCTCCTGCTGCTGCTCCTGTTCCTGCTGCTGCTGCTCCTCCTTCTGCTGCCTCTCTACTGCTCCTGCTGCTGCTCCTGTTCCTGCTGCTGCTCCTCCTGCTGCTCCTCCTGCTGCTGCTTCTACTGCTGCTGCTGCTCCTCCTGCTGCTCCTCCTGCTGCTCCTCCTGCTGCTGCTCCTGTTCCTGCTGCTGCTGCTCCTCCTCCTGCTGCTGCTCCTGTTTCTGCTGCTGCTGCTCCTGTTCCTGCTGCTGCTCCTGCTGCTCCTCCTCCTGCTGCTGCTCCTGTTCCTGCTGCTGCTGCTCCTCCTGCTGCTGCTCCTCCTGCTGCTGCCTCTCTACTGCTCCTGCTGCTGCTCCTGTTCCTGCTGCTGCTGCTCCTCCTGCTGCTCCTCCTGCTGCTGCTTCTACTGCTGCTGCTGCTCCTCCTGCTGCTCCTCCTGCTGCTCCTCCTGCTGCTGCTCCTGTTCCTGCTGCTGCTGCTCCTCCTCCTGCTGCTGCTCCTGTTTCTGCTGCTGCTGCTCCTGTTCCTGCTGCTGCTCCTGCTGCTCCTCCTCCTGCTGCTGCTCCTGTTCCTGCTGCTGCTGCTCCTCCTGCTGCTGCTCCTCCTGCTGCTGCCTCTCTACTGCTCCTGCTGCTGCTCCTGTTCCTGCTGCTGCTCCTGTTCCTGCTGCTGCTCCTCCTGCTGCTCCTCCTGCTGCTGCCTCTCTACTGCTCCTGCTGCTGCTGCTGCTGTTCCTGCTCCTCCTGCTGCTGCTGCTCCTGTTCCTCCTGCTGCTGCTGTCTCTCTACTGCTCCTGCTGCTCCTCCTGCTGCTCCTGCTCCTGCTGCTGGTATGTGGTTTCCTCACACACACACAAAAAACAACAGCGCCAACTCATGGCCTGTCATGGTTACTACATCGTTTCCAAATAGTTCTGCCGTTACCATGGAAACGGACACGGTTTTCAAAATGTTGTGGTGTAAACGTGAAAGTTTTCTGAAACAAAGACTCCTCTTCCTTCTCTTCCTCATTAAACATTAAATATTAAATGTTAAACATTAAACATTAAATGTTAAATATTGACATTTAATCCAAACACTTCCTTTTTTGTTTGTTCTTCTACTTAACTAATTAGTTTTAAACTTAAGTCAACACTTAATTGATTAGCATTAGAATGTAATGATACATTAACCTTTATCAGTACATAGAATATTGAATATTTGGCGTTTCCTTTGCATTGGGCAGCTTTTGAATGACGCGCCAAACAAATATTCAAAGAATTACAGTAAACACGTGAAGAAAAAGAAGAAGTGACCTCAAATGGTAAATAAACAGCCTTCCTGCTTTTACATAAGGAGTTATTGGCGCGTGAGTGAGGAAGTAAAGCAGCGAGAACCAAGCCTCAGTGTGGAAAATACCACAAAATATGACAGCAAAAACACAAGAAAAACACACTAAATCCCTCCAAAAACACTAAAAATGCCACAAAAGACCAATTTAGAAACACGATCATGTGCAACAGTGACGAAATCAGTAAAAACAACCGAAGAAGAGTGAAACTAAATAAAGGGATTCAACTTCAATTCAATATATATATATATATTGTCTGCAAAATATGAGAAATATTACATAAAAAATGACCAAATAACAGAAAAACAAATTAAAAAAGACACAAATATAACACAAAACACCGATTTATAAACGCAATGGGATGTAAAAGTAGAAATAACGAGTCAAAACTACAAAAAAAAGCAAATTAAAGCCCGAGAAACTAAAGTCCTGGAGTTTAACTGAAGGTTCTGCAGAATCCAGTCCAATCAAAAGTTCCTAAAAAGACGCAACTTGTGAAAAAAGTAAGAAAAGTAAAATAAAACAAGAAAAACAGAAAAACAGTCACGAAATGTCTTTTAAACAGGAAAAACAAAACACCGTTATTCGCATGTATCGCGTCTTTTTAATGAGAAGAGCGTGAGAAGAGCGCGGCCGGTGAGCGCGTGGTCAGGTGTCTGCGCGCACACACTCACATGCACGCGCGAACACACACACACACACACACACACACACACTCCGTCCTTCTTCCGGACTCGTTTCTAACTTTTACTTCCTTGTGCGCCTCTTTAGAGGAACTGACCGTTTTGTCAACACTCTTCATCACCTCCTCCTGCTGCTCCTCCTCCTCCTCGTGCTGTGCCCCCCCCCGCACCGGAGGGAGGAGGGGGGCTCGAGCCGCCGGTTACCGCGGAGGAAGGAAGGAAGGAAGGAAGGAAGGAAGGAAGGTAGGAACGACTTGTTTTGTCTTTGAATTCAGGCTGAACGAGGCTGGAGGGCGAGGAGGGAAGTCCGCTGTTCACTGCGGGGGGGGGGAGGAGGGGGCGGGGCGGGGAGGGGGGGGGGGGGCGGTCACTGTAAACTACCACGTTGTCTCTCAGTCTCTCTTCAAACTACCGATGGAGGAAGTTTGCAAAGGTTTTCTGTGAGTCTGACTCTATAATCCACAGTTCAGGTGATTCTGTTGGTTCTATTGGTTCTGTTGGTTCTGTTGGTTCTATTGGTTCTGTTGGTTCTGTTGGTTCTGTTAGTTCTGTTGGTTCTATTGGTTCTGTTGGTTCTATTGGTTCTGTTGGTTCTGTTGGTTCTGTTGGTTCTATTGGTTCTATAGATTCTATTGGTTCTATTGGTTCTGTTGGTTCTGTTGATTGTATTGGTTCTATAGATTCTATTGGTTCTATTGATTCTATTAGTTCTATGGGTTCTATTGGTTCTATTGATTCTATTGGTTCTATTGGTTCTATTGGTTCTGTTGGTTCTATTGGTTCTGTTGGTTCTGTTGGTTCTATTGGTTCTGTTGGTTCTGTTAGTTCTGTTGCTTCTATTGGTTCTATTGGTTCTGTTGGTTCTATTGGTTCTGTTGGTTCTATTAGTTCTGTTGGTTCTGTTGGTTCTATTGGTTCTGTTGGTTCTGTTGGTTCTATTGGTTCTATTGGTTCTATGGGTTCTATTGATTCTGTTGGTTCTATTTGTTCTATGGGTTCTATTAGTTCTATTGGTTCTGTTGATACTGTTGGTTCTATTGGTTCTGTTGGTTCTGTTGGTTCTATTGGTTCTATTGGTTCTACGGGTTCTATGGGTTCTATTGATTCTGTTGGTTCTATTTGTTCTATGGGTTCTATTAGTTCTATTGGTTCTGTTGATACTGTTGGTTCTATTGGTTCTGTTGGTTCTGTTGGTTCTATTGGTTCTATTAGTTCTATTGATTGTTTAGTTCCATTGATTCTATAGGTTCTATTGGTTCTATTGGTTCTATTTGTTCTATTGATTGTTTAGTTCCATTGATTCTATAGGTTCTATTGGTTCTATTGGTTCTGTTGTTTCTATTGGTTCTGTTGGTTCTATTGGTTCTGTTGTTTCTATTGGTTCTGTTGTTTCTATTGGTTCTGTTGGTTCTATTGGTTCTATTGATTATGTTGGTTCTTTTGGTTCTGTTGGTTCTATTGGTTCTATTGATTCTATAGGTTCTATTAGTTCTATTGGTTCTATTGATTGTATTGGTTCTATAGATTCTATTGGTTCTATTGATTCTATTAGTTCCATGGGTTCTATGGGTTCTATTGGTCCTATTGATTCTATTGGTTCTATTGATTCTATTGGTTCTATTGATTCTATATTCTATTGATTCTATTAGTTCCATGGGTTCTATGGGTTCTATTGGTCCTATTGATTCTAGTGGTTCTATTGGTTCTATTGGTTCTATTGGTTCTATGGGTTCTATTGGGCCTATTGATTCTAGTGGTTCTGTTGGTTCTATTGATTGTATTGGTTCTGTTGGTTCTATTGGTTCTATTGGTTCTGTTGGTTCTATTCTGGAGGTGTTCTTCATCATCATCATCATCAGGCTGAATCCTTCCATTGTCATTTCGTCCTTTAACTTGAGTTTTTCTCTTGTTTCATATCGTTTTATGTCGTTTTGTTGAATTATTTGTCAGTTTTTTTTCAGATGATTGTTTTTCTACTGGTCTTTTCTTTTGTACATTTTGTGTTTTGTATTTGTCATGACGTTAACCAACGTCAGGAATTCAGTCACTTCATGGTGATTTTTACTCTTTCTGGTCTCGTCACATTTCTGCAGTTTTACAAAACTGTTTTCTTCATTGTTTTGTGGTATTTTAGTGCATTTTTAGGACATTTTGTGTGTTTTTTGTTGTGATATTCTTCATGTTTCGCCTCCTTTTGATGGTATTTCTTGATATGTTGCGTCAGGAAGCCATTCAAAGAACATTTCTGCAGTTTAAAATCTTTGTTTGGACGTTAAGAGGAGATTTTTCAGGCAGTGACCTTCGTCACTTTCTGGATCTGTGCTTGTTTCTTCTAGTTTCACTGAACTTTGCTCGTTTTTGTTAATTATTAAAGTCATTTTTTAACTGTTTTATGGTTTTTAGTGATCAAGTTGTTTTTTTTCTCACCATCGTATTGAGCTGTTTTTGGTCTTTTCACATATTTTGACAATAGTTTCTAATATGTTTCTGGTCTTTAAGACCTCAGGCGGTGGTGCCCCGCAGTCAGGATGGCCGAGCGGTCTAAGGCGCTGCGTTCAGGTCGCAGTCTCCCCTGGAGGTGTGGGTTCCAATCCCACTTCTGACACAGACCTTTTGAGCCAGTCTGGTCAAGAAGGCCCAAATACTCTTATGGTGGTTTTCCTCCAGTTTCTTCTCAACCTCCTGCAATAGTCACTGTTTTCTACTACATGGTTGTCCTCATACCAGGAACTGTCCTGATACCAGGTACTGTCCTGAGACCAGGAACTGTCCTCACCAGGTACTGTCCTCATACCAGGAACTGTCCTGATACCAGGAACTGTTCAGATACCAGGAACTGTTCAGATACCAGGTACTGTCCTGATCCTGATACCAGGAACTGTCCTGAGACCAGGAACTGTCCTGATACTAGGACCTGACCTGCTACCAGATACTGTCCTGAGACCTGACACTGTCCTGATACCAGGAACTGTCCTGATACCAGGTACTGTCCTGAATCAGGTACTGTCCTGATACCAGGTACTGTCCTGAATCTGATACCAGGTACTGTCCTGATACCAGGAACTGTCCTGATACCTGATACTGTCCTGATACCAGGTACTGTCCTGAATCTGATACCAGGTACTGTCCTCACCAGGTACTGTCCCGATACCAGGAACTGTCCTGATACCTGATACTGTCCTGATACCAGGTACTGTCTTGAATCTGATACCAGGTACTGTCCTGATACCAGGTACTGTCCTGAATCTGATACCAGGTACTGTCCTCACCAGGTACTGTCCTGATACCAGGTACTGTCCTGATACCAGGTATTTTCCTCATACCAGGTACTGTCCTGATACCAGGAACTGTCCTGACCAAGAACTGTCCTGTTGGATCGTTATTACAGTGACTGTCAAAATAAAACCACCCAGTTGGATTGTTATTACGCTGACTGTCAAAATAAAACCACCCAGTTGGATTGTTATTACGCTGACTGTCAAAATAAAACCACCCTGTTGGATCGTTATTACAGTGACTGTCAATATAAAACCACCCAGTTGGATTGTTATTACGCTGACTGTCAAAATAAAACCACCCAGTTGTATTGTTATTACGCTGACTGTCAAAATAAAACCACCCAGTTGGATTGTTATTACCGTGACTGTCAAAATAAAACCACCAAGTTGGATTGTTGCTACCGTGAGTGTCAAAATAAAACCACCCAGTTGGATTGTTATTACCGTGAGTGTCAAAATAAAACCACCCAGTTGGATTGTTATTATGGGGACTGTCAAAATAAAAGTACCAAGTTGGATTGTTATTACGCTGACTGTCAAAATAAAACAAACCAGTTGGATTGTTATTATGGTGACTGTCAAAATAAAAGCACCCAGCCTGTCTCGGGTCTGATTCTGCACCAGTTCTCAAGTTGGTAAAAGCTCCACGACTTCTTTTCGTCTCTGATTTCAGACTGATCCGTCTTCATTTCATCCACTGGTGAAGGACAGAGTGAAGGACAGATCAAAGGACAGAGTGAAGGACAGAGCGAAGGACAGAGCGGAGGACAGAGCGGAGGACAGAAGTCCCGATCACGGTGAGATCAATGTTTGACACGCAGCAGAGTGATAACAGTCAAATGGATCAGGAATCAAGGGAAACATTTGCATGAGACATGAAAGAGGCTTTTATTGCAGCGGGAAACCGTGGACGTCAACACCAGTTCTCTGAACAATGTCTCGCTTGTCAACTGACAGAATCAGTCATGCGCTCATTTCTCCGTCCGTCTAACCTTTTCCTCGGGTCAACTTCTCTTTGACTCTTTTATTCAGCCATCCCTTCATCCCTTCATCTCTTCGTCCCTTCATCATTCATCCATACAATCCTGCCTCTTTTTAATTCAACATTCCCTTAATTCATCAATTCATGTGCTGATGAAATCAATCCATCCATCCAATCATGAAACCTGTCATTGTCTCTCCATCCGTTTATCCGTCATTCATTCGTTCCGATAGTTGGGTTCTACTTGTAAGGTTCCTCCGACTCTGCCCCACCACTGTTGTCGCATAACAAAGTTATTTGAATTTTGAATCTCCAGCCGAGGAAGTCGGGGGGAATCCTTCTTCTTCGTGGGCGGAGCCTATGTGTGACGTCACGAGTTGTGCAGATCTCGATCTGTTGTGTTTATATTGGCTTGTTTCCTCTTAAATATCCAAGTTTTTACAGTGTTTTGAAGTTCTAGTCGGTGTTTTATGAGCCTTGATGAAAGATTGAGCCTGGAAGAGACCGGGAGACGTGAAAAGGAGCACAGGCGGCGTTAGCCGCTAGCTCACGCAGCTAGCGGCTAACGGGAGCCACTAGCTCGCGCGGCTAGTAGACGATCAAGTAACACCTGGACTCGTCTCCGGTGATTCCGCACAGTCGGAAAAGCGCTTTGACGTGTTGGATCCACGAAGTCGTTCTGCCAAAAGTCAGGAGCCTCAAAGCCTCAAAGGTGAAAAGTGGCGGCTGCTGAGGCGAGGAGACGAGGACGAATGGAGGACGAAGCGTCTTCTGCTTCCTCAAACATGTTCCAGACGGGGTCACCGATGGCAGAACCACCTTCTGTGTCTTCTTCATCAATCACTGGGTTTGAAATGACCATGATGATGAAATCTGGTTCAATTCAGCCTCTTCGCGGTCAAAACTCTGATCCTCCATAATGTAAACACAACTTGGGCGTGTGCACAACTCGTGATGTCACTCTGTTATTGTCAGAAGCTCCGCCCAGCAGAGGAAATAGCGCCGTTTATCGGCTATTTTCTCTCAGATTGCCGGGTTTTAACATTTGACCTTCAGCCAGTTAGCAGGAAAACGTTCTAGAAGAAACACCACAGAGTTTTGTAGGTGGAACCTTCATTTCACTGGGACTTTAAACATTCAGACTGGTTAACCTGGTTAACCTGGTTGATCTGGTTGATCTGGTTAATCTGGTTAATCTGGTTAATCTGGTTGATCTGGTTCCAGCGGCGCGGCGGCGGCCATGGCGCGGTCGCTGCAGTCCGGCGAGATGACGGAGTACAAGAAGATCGTGATCAAGCGCGACCTGGAGATGGGCGTGGTCATGACGGTGTTCCGCCAGAAGGTGGAGCGACTCACCGTGCAGGTCATCATGGAGACCCGGCAGGTGGCGTGGACGCGCACCGCCGACCGGACCGACGGTGTCCGTGAGTCCACACACACACACACACACACACACACACACACACACACACACACACACACACACACACACACACAGAGTTATATGTTTGTTGTGGTTGACACGGGATGAAAATGTCTGTATTTTCACAAAAAAACAAACAATTGCGACTGAAAATGACGACACTTTCAAATTAAACCCAATTTTACTGAAGCGTTCTGGTGCAAAAGGCCAAAATATAATTAAAGCTGCAAGCAGCTTTAATTATCGCGAAAGACCGCCCGTCGGGGGGGTGGCTATGAACGGTTAATAATATTTTTTTAAGTATAAAAAAAAACAAAAAACAAAACATTTTTTAATGACTTTTAGTTTGAAAAAAAACGGCGTCAAAACCAGCTAATTAGCTAGTGATTTGTGACCGCAGCGCCCCCATTAGGCCACCTACCAAATTTCAGCTCAATCGGACAATGTTTGTTAGCATGCTAGCGGGCCGCAAGGACCTGGAGGGGGCAAGCTAGCTCGTACCAAGTTCCGGTGGAGAACCAGGGCCGCGGATTTAGAGGTGCTGATCCTCATCCCAGGTGTTTGACACTCGGCTGCGAACCGCGCCAGTGCCACCCTGAAGGCCCAGGTTCGATGAAGCCAACAGAACCACATCATCTGCAAAGAAATGTCTTTGGTTGCGGTGAATGATTGCTTGTGATGTTCAAAATAAAATAAAATTTTAAAAAATGAAATGAAAGGCGTTCAGAGCTTAACTATGAAGTCAAAATCCACCGCGGAAAATAAAAAAAACTCTCAAATAATCTCAATTGATCAAAAAAACAAAACAACGATTTCATTTTGTCTACATTTTACTAAAAAAAAAGGTTTTGCTCAAAAAAAGTATGGTCTCAGTTAAACGACTCACAGCTGACTTCAGTAAGGTGATTGGTCAGTTGATACCATGTGGTATGTGTGTTTGGAACGGTGGCCTCTGATTGGTCCGTAACTCTCTGACTCATCCTGATGCGTTCAAATGCTGAAGCGGAGACGAGGAGTTTGGACAACTTTCTTTCCAAGATGTTAAGAAATTCTACCTGCAGGATATCTATAGACCAGGGGTCGGCAACCTCTAATGCTCAAAGAACCGTTTGGTCCCGTTTCCCACTGAACACAACACCCAGCGAGCCGCACACATTTTATTTTGACAGTCCCACAGGAAGACCATGCCAGGAGGACACGACACACAAAACCTCCTACTGGTCGACAACTTACAACTAATAAACTAAACTACATGAACTAAGCAACAAAAACACAATTATTACCTAACATAACCCCCAATAACTACATTTAAAACACCACAAACAGAAACTCCCATAATGCATTGCAGCTCTCAGCTCCTTTATCGCTCCACATTATTAAAATGGAAGATAAATGTGGGAGATGTGGATTGTTAGAACCATGAGTGTGATGGTGTGTCTTTAATGTCCTGTAGTTGTTGTGGAATTCACTAGAATGTTCCGTCACTCTCAACAAGTCTGCACAGTTTTACTGTGAAAGGTACAGGAAGCTCCCGGCTTCAGACACCAGTT
>NC_137660.1:29424815-29434815 GCF_963422515.1 Blennius ocellaris | reverse complement strand
TCCTCTTCCTCCTCCTCCTCCTCCTCCTCCTCTTCTTCCCCTCCTCCTCCTCTTCTTCCTCCTCCTCCTCCTCCTCCTCTTCTTCCCCCTCCTCCTCCTCCTCCTCTTCTTCCCCCTCCTCCTCCTCCTCCTCTTCCTCCTCCTCTTCTTCTTCCCCCTCCTCCTCCTCCTCCTCATCACTCCATGTCTCCTTCTATTTATTTCAGTTTTTGTTTCTTTCAGTTTTCTTTGTGTTTTTTTACTTCATTGTGTCTGTTTGTCTTTGTCATTTTGTTTTTTGTTTGTTTTTGTGTGTCTTTATTGTTCCGTGTGCTTTTCTTGTTGTTGTTGTTGTTTTGTGGTCTTTGTGTTTCGCTGAAGTTGCTTTTATCTCTTTGTCTCATATATCTCTTTTTTTTTCGTGGTTTTTATTTCCTGCTGGTTGAACGTTTACTTGTTCGTAGTTATTGTGCATCTCTGTAGTGATATTTATCATTTTCGTCTCTTTGCGTCAGTTTTCATCTGCAGTTTTGTGTTTTTCCGTCTCTTTATGACCTTAATGTCTCTGTGATATTTAGTATTTCTGTAGTTTGTCTTTATCGTCGTTTTGTGCCTTTCAGTGGTTTTCTGTCTTTTTAAAATTGTTTTGTATTCCTGTCTTTACTTTGTGTTCGTTGTTTGTTTTTTTTGCCTTTTATTTCTCTTTGTACTCATATTTTGTGTTTTTGTAGTTGTGCCTGTTTGAAGTGAGTTTGTCTGTAGTTTTGAGGTTTTTTTTGCAGTTTTTTTTTGTTCCTTCATTGTTTTTTTTGTGGTATTTTTGGTTGAGGCGGAGTGTTTCTCACGGATATCACTTTGTACTCAGATATTCTACGTTACGTGTATTAATACAGAGACTTTTCTCCGCAGTAACACAGATAAACCGGACGCTTCAGCGGTTCTGCTGCACGACTTCCAGAGGTTCCTCATCTACCACCAACAGGTAGAAGAAACACTTAATGATTTATTAATAAAGGATAAAGATGCAGGCTGTTCTAATACTAGTAATGTACTAGTACTAGTACTGTACTAATACTAATATCCTCACATGACAATCTGGATCTTTGTGGTTATTTTTTCTCTTTTTAGTCACGTCTTCTTCTTTCTCTCTTTGAGAAGTTTCGGTTGAAACTTTTGGGTTCTAGATTTTTATTTCTTGATAAACTTGCAGTTTTCTTCTTGTCGTTGTGAGGCAGTATGGCAGTAGTACTGTTTCAAAGAGTCGCGTTAACACATTACGTTCTAAGACTTAAACGACTGATCGTTTCCGAAATAAATCGAAAAAAAACTATAAGAACTATCACGTGCAGAGTGGATGAGAGGCTCCTGATGGAGGAGATCAAAGGAGACGCTCAGTGCTTCAAAGGGATGTAGCTACCTGACATATGAGCTAACATGCTAGTGACGCTAAATCGGTTCTACAAGCAAAATGTGGTGTTGGTGAAGGTCTGCGCTCTACCGAGTGTAGCTCTAGGTTGTTTTTTTGGGGGGGTGGGGGGGGTGGGGGGGTTCGATTGTGGAGGACTTGTACTGATCCGCTGCTCCTCAGGAGTCGTGGGCCAGCGACCTGAACCAGGTCCGAGAGCTGATGACCACCTTCATCGACGACACCATGAGGAAGACCAACGACCCCGAGTTCACCGTCAGCGAGGTGCCGCCGCCGCCGCCGCCGGAGGAGGAGGAGGAGGGGGAGGAGCTTGGAGATCAAAGCCTTTAAATCCTCTCCTCCGTGTGTCTCCTCCTCAGTTCCTGTCTTTCCTGTTCTCCAAGGAGAACTCGGTGTGGGACGACAAGTTCTCCCTGATCAACAACCTGGACATGAACAACCCTCTGTCCCACTACTGGATCAGCTCCTCCCACAACACGTCAGCACACACACACACACACACACACACACACACACACACACACACACACACACACCCTGACGTGCTGCTTCCTGTTGCAGCTACCTGACCGGTGACCAGCTCCGCAGCGAGTCGTCCACCGAGGCCTACGTCCGCTGCCTCCGCCTCGGCTGCCGCTGTGTGGAACGTTAGTGACACACCGAGGGAAACGTTGTGTTGTGCTTGTTGTTGTCTTTTCCCGTTTTCAGCATTTCGTTTGGGTTGTTTGTTTTGTTTGCTTGTTTTGTTTCGGGTTTATAGTTCCCTGTCTTTTTGTTGTCGTTTTGTGTCTGGAGTTACTTTGTCTTTTATCTTCACTTGTTCATTTACATCAACGTGAATTAACATTGTGTTGTGTTGTGTTGTGTAACGTTGTGTTGTGTTGTGTTGCATTGTGTTGTGTTGTGTAACATTGTGTTGTGTTGCATTGTGTTGTGTTGCACTGTGTTGTGTTGTGTAACTTTGTGTTTTGTTGTGTAATGTTGTATTGTGTTTTGTTGTGTAACGTTGTGTTGTGTTGCGTTGTGTTGTGTAACGTTGTGTTGCATTGGGTTGTGTTGCACTGTGTTGTGTTGTGTAACTTTGTGTTTTGTTGTGTAATGTTGTATTGTGTTGTGTTGTGTTGCATTGTGTTGTGTCGTGTCGTGTGGTGTTATGTTGTGTAACGTTGTGTTGTGTTGTGTGGTGTCATGTTGTGTAACATTGTGTAACGTTGTGTTGTGTACTGTTGTGTTGTATTGTGTAACGTTGTGTGTTGTGGTGCAGTGGACTGCTGGGAGGGCCCCGGGGAGCCCATCATCACACACGGTTGGACTCGAACAACCAAGATCAAGTTTGAAGACGTCGTTAAAGCCATAAACCAACACGCCTTCGTCGCCTCAGAGTAAGAGCCTCCACTGGTTTCACTGGTTCCACTGGTTCCACTGGTTCCACTGGTTCAACTGGTGTCACTGGTTTCACTGGTTCCACTGGTTCCACTGGTCTAACTGGTTTCACTAGTTTAACTGGTTTCACTGGTTCCACTGGTTTCACTAGTTTAACTGGATTCACTGGTTCCACTGGTTTAACTGGTGTCACTGGTTTCACTGGTTCCACTGGTTCCACTGGTTCCACTGGTCTAACTGGTTTCACTAGTTTAACTAGTTTAATTGGTGTCACTGGTTCCACTGGTCTAACTGGTTGCGCTGGTTTAAGGGGTGTCACTGGTTTAGCTGGTTTAACTAGTTTCACTGGTTTCACTGGTTTAGCTGGTTTAACTCATTTAACTAGTTTAACTGGTTTAACTAGTTTCACTTGTTTAACTGGCTGGTCAGAACTGGTTTTGTAACAACTGGTTCAACTGGCTGGTTTAACTGGCTTCATGCGTCTTTCTCGGTTTGGTCATCATGTTGTTTCCTGCTCAGCCTTTTATCTTGTTACTCTGTTACTTTCTTCACTTCCTGTTTCTTTGTGGTTGTTTTGTTACTTTGTTGTTTACCAGTCCATGTTGCAGACGGGCTGACGGGTCTTCACCTCGTCTTGTTTAAACACGTAGGAAACACGTTGCTCTGTTGCCGTTGCTCACGTTGCTCACGTTGCTCACGTTGCTCACGTTGCCCACGTTGCTCACGTTGCCCATGTTGCCCGTGTTGCCCAGCTTCCCGCTCATCCTGTCCATCGAGGAGCACTGTCCCCTGGAGCAGCAGCGCCAGATGTCCCGGATCTTCAGGGACGTGTTCGGGGACAAGCTGCTGATGGACGCCGTGGACCAGCAGGCGGAGCAGCTGCCGTCCCCCACCCAGCTGAAGGGCAAGATCATCCTCAAGGTACGCAACTCCACGGGGGGGGCGGGGCCTCAGGGGGCGGGGCTTCAGGGTGAGGGGGACAGAGGGCGGTCCATGACCCGGGTCTGTTTGTGTCCCTGGAGCAGCACAAGAAGCTGAACGTGGACGGGGACGGGACCACCAAGGACTTCAGGAAGGGCCAGAAGCAGGGGGACCTGGACATATGGGACCCCGTGGACCAGGTAGGGCCACGCCCACAACCCCACACCTGGAGACTCTGATTGGTCCTGCAGGACTACACGTTTACACCAGGTCCTCTTCGGGCCGACTGGACTCTAGTACTGTCGGGGACTGTCCTGGTACCAGGTACTGTCCTGGTACCAGGTAGTACGGTCAGGGACTGTTCTGGTACCAGCTACTGTCCTGGTACCAGGTAGTACTGTCAGGGACTGTTCTGGTACCAGGTACTGTCCTGGTAGCAGGTACTGTCCTGGTACCTGGCTCTGTCCTGGTAGCAGGTACTGTCCTGGTACCAGGTAGTACTGTCAGGGACTGTTCTGGTACCAGGTACTGTCCTGGTACCAGGCTCTGTCCTGGTAGCAGGTACTGTCCTGGTACCAGGTAGTACTGTCAGGGACTGTTCTGGTACCAGGTAGTACTGTCAGGTACTGTCCTGGTACCATGTATTGTCCTGGGGACAGTCTCTGGTGGACTGGGAACTGTCCTGATACCAGGTACTGTCCTGGTACCAGGTGAAAAGGGAGATGTATTGTATTGTATTATGTAACAATGTATTCGTTTTCTGTGTTGTTGTATCGTTTGGTTTTCGCTCCAGTTCAGTTTCTCTTGTCTCGTTCACTCTTTTTGTTGTCGTCATTTTCTAGTATTTTGTCATCTTTTTATGTCTTTTTTATTTGCTTTGTGTCTTTATTTCTTTGTTTTTTTTCACGAGAGGAACAATATTTCTCCCCAGTTTTGTGTTTTTCTTGTCAAGTCTTGTTTTCTTGTCGAGTTCGACGATTGTTTTGACAATTGTGTCTCTTTTTGTTGTAGTTCTGTTTCTTCACTTCATTTTTCCATCTCTCAGTGTCTTTATTTGGTTGTTTTGCATCTTTTTGCATATTTTATGTCTTTTTTTAAATTGTTTTGTCTCCACTTTGTATAGTTTTTGTCTTTTCTCGTTTTAAACATTTTGTCTTATCTGCTTGTTTTGTTATCATCTTTTAGTTTTGATGTCTTTTCTTTTTAGTTGTTCTGTGTCTTTATGTTGTATAATTATGTCTTTATTTGCTTTGTCTTGTATCTACTTCTGCTTCGTTTTATTTGTTGTAGTTTCGTTTATTTATTTGGTTTGTATCTTGTGGCAGTTGTGTGTTTTTTCTGGTCATTTTGGTAGTTTTGTTTGTTGTTTTGCATTTTGTACTTGATGCATTATTTTGGAGCAGCTTGGTTTTGTTTTGTGTACTTCCTGTGGTCACTTGTTCTTGTAGATTTTATTTTTGCTGGGTTTTTTTTAGGAGTTTTTGTACTTCGTCTGATAGCTTTGTCTTTTCCACTGGTGGTGAGATCAAAGGGTTTTGTGTGTCTTTGCAGCGGTGGAAGCGACACTACTGCGTGATCTGTGACGGCAAGCTGTACTACGCTGAGGAGGACCAGGAAGACGAGGAGATCGTAAATAAAACTTTTCATTTTGGTGCTTTGACTGGTAAAGTAGTTCCACGATGACCTTTACACTTAAACTTCAAAGGTTTTCTTTGTCGCGGCGCCGAGCGGAGTCTACGTGAGGGAAATGTCAGTATTTTCCAAACAGTCACGACGGAAAATGACTTCAGTCTGAACATAGAGACAATTTTAATTAAACCTTCTGGTGCAAGACGCGGCGATATGTCCTGTTGTTGTTGTTGTTGTTGTTGTTGTTTACGGCCTGACAGCGCGGCTGTGAGGCTAATGCTGATGCTAGGTTTGACAGCACTGATTTCTCTCATCGGGTCTCAGTGTCGCTTCGTTACTCTGAAGAAATTAGATTACATGAAGGTTTTCATTGTGTGTGTGTGTGTGTGTGTGTGTGTGTGTGTGTGTGTGTGTGTGTGTGTGTGTGTGTGTGTGTGTGTGTGTGTGTGTGTGTGTGTGTGCAGCAGCAGAGTGAGCAGCACTGCTCAGAGTCGTGGTTCCACGGCGGGATGAAGGACGGGCGTCTGGAGGCGGAGCGTCTGATCCAGAACCACTGCTCTGAGGCCGGCGGTCTGGACGGAACCTTCCTGGTGAGGAGGAGCGAGAGGAACCAGGACGACTTCAGCCTGTCCTTCTGGTAACCAGCCGCCGGGGGGGGGTCCATATTTAACCTTTGACCTCCTGCTGGGCCATATTTAACCTTTGACCTCCTGCTGGGCCATATTTAACCTTTGACCTCCTGCTGGTTCATATTTAACCTTTGACCTCCTGCTGGGCCATATTTAACCTTTGACCTCCCGCTGGTTGATATTTAACCTTTGACCTCCTGCTGGTTCATATTTAACCTTTGACCTCCTGCTTTTTCATATTTAACCTTTGACCTCCTGCTAGTCCATATTTAACCTTTGACCTCCCACTGGTTCATATTTAACCTTTGACCTCCTGCTGGTTCATATTTAACCTTTGACCTCCTGCTGGTTCATATTTAACCTTTGACCTCTTGCTTTTTCATATTTAACCTTTGACCTCCAGCTGGTTCATATTTAACCTTTGACCTCCTGCTGGTTCATATTTAACCTTTGACCTCCTGCTGGTTCATATTTAACCTTTGACCTCCTGCTGGTTCATATTTAACCTTTGACCTCCAGCTGGTTCATATTTAACCTTTGACCTCCTGCTTTTTCATATTTAACCTTTGACCTCCTGCTAGTCCATATTTAACCTTTGACCTCCCGCTGGTTGATATTTAACCTTTGACCTCCTGCTTTTTCATATTTAACCTTTGACCTCCTGCTAGTCCATATTTAACCTTTGACCTCCCACTGGTTCATATTTAACCTTTGACCTCCCGCTGGTTCATATTTAACCTGTGACCTCCTGCTGGTTGATATTTAACCTTTGACCTCCTGCTGGTCCATATTTAACCTTTGACCTCCCGCTGGTTCATATTTAACCTTTGACCTCCCGCTCGTTCATATTTAACCTTTGACCTCCCGCTGGTTCATATTTAACATTTGACCTCCTGCTAGTCCATATTTAACCTTTGACCTCCCACTGGTTCATATTTAACCTTTGACCTTCCGCTGGTTCATATTTAACCTTTGACCTCCTGCTAGTCCATATTTAACCTTTGACCTCCCGCTAGTCCATATTTAACCTTTGACCTCCCGCTGGTTCATATTTAACCTTTGACCTCCTGCTTTTTCATATTTAACCTTTGACCTCCTGCTTTTTCATATTTAACCTTTGACCTCCTGCTAGTCCATATTTAACCTTTGACCTCCCACTGGTTCATATTTAACCTTTGACCTCCTGCTTTTTCATATTTAACCTTTGACCTCCTGCTGGTTCATATTAAACCTTTGACCTCCTGCTAGTCCATATTTAACCTTTGACCTCCCACTGGTTCATATTTAACCTTTGACCTTCCGCTGGTTCATATTTAACCTTTGACCTCCTGCTAGTCCATATTTAACCTTTGACCTCCCGCTAGTCCATATTTAACCTTTGACCTCCCGCTGGTTCATATTTAACCTTTGACCTCCTGCTTTTTCATATTTAACCTTTGACCTCCTGCTTTTTCATATTTAACCTTTGACCTCCTGCTAGTCCATATTTAACCTTTGACCTCCCACTGGTTCATATTTAACCTTTGACCTCCTGCTGGTTCATATTAAACCTTTGACCTCCTGCTTTTTCATATTTAACCTTTGACCTCCTGCTAGTCCATATTTAACCTTTGACCTCCTGCTGGTTGATATTTAACCTTTGACCTCCTGCTGGTTCATATTTAACCTTTGACTTCCTGCTGGTTCATATTTAACCTTTGACCTCCTGCTGGTTCATATTTAACCTTTGACCTCCCACTGGTTCATATTTAACCTTTGACCGTCATGTGACCCGGTGTGGTGCCTTCAGGCGCAGCGGGAGAGTCCAGCACTGCCGGATCCGGTCGGGCAGTGAGGGCGGAGCCTCCTTCTTCTACCTGACGCCCAACCTGCACTTCCCCAGCCTGGAGGCTCTGATCCTCTTCTACCAGGAGACGCCGCTGCGCTGCCAGGACTTTGAGCTGAGACTCACCAAGCCCATCCCCCGACCGGAGGCCCACCTGAACCAAGGGTCCGGCACACACACACACACACACACACACACACACACACACACACACACACACTAAATAAAAAAATAATTAGAATATAAAATAATATACAAGAATAATTAATTATTTAATTAACAACACAGAATAAAATGAAAATCAAATTGTGTAGTATAATAAAAACAATAAAAACACACACACACACACACACACACACATACACATACAATAAATAAATAAATAAAAAATTATTAGAACATAAAATGTAAAAAAAAATTATTTAATTAACAACACAGAATAAAATAAAAATAAAATTCTGTAGTATAATAAAAACAACAAAAATACACACAAACACACCAGATAAATAAATTTAAAATAAATAATTAATTAATTAACAACACAATAAAGTACAAATCAAATTGTGTAGTATAATAAAAACAATCGAAATACACACACACACACACACACACACACACACACACACACACACACACACACACACACACACACACTAAATAAATAAAAATTAAACAGAATATAAAATAATTAATTAATTAATTAACAACACAATAAAATAAAAATCTAATTGTGTAGTATAATAAAAACAATAAAAATACACACACACACACGTACACTAAATAAATAAATAAATAATAATTAGAATATAAAATAAAATCAAGAATTAATTAATTAACAACAGGGAATAAAATAAAAATACAATTGTGTAGTATAATAAAACCAATAAAAATACACACACACTCAATAAATAAGTAAAAAATAATTAGCATATAAAATAAATTAATAATTAATTAATTAACAACACAGAATCAAATAAAAATATAATTGTGTAGTATAATAAAAACAATAAAAATACACACACACACACACACACACACACACATTTTGTTATTTTTCCTTACTTATGTATTTTTCCGCAAACGTGTAAAATCAGTAACATTATTAAGATGAACCATTAAAGTTCACCACCTGGATTCCTAAAGTACTAGAATAAACAACACAGTGAAAATGTTTCAGTGTGAAGATTGAGGTGATTCCAGAGTGAATGAAAAGGTGGAGGAAGTTTGTTGGGTGGATGTTTTTTTTAAGTGGAGCAGCGTTAAATGTGCAGGATTAACTAGTGAGGCGTGGCCCCCAGGTGGTTCTACAGGAACCTGAGCCGCGGCCAGGCCACCGACTACCTGATGAGGATCCCTCGAGACGGAGCCTTCCTCATCCGCCAGAGAGACGGAGAACCCGACTCCTTCGCCATCACCTTCAGGTACAAACTACACCCTCGAAACTACCGGGAGCACAACTACTGCATGACCTTTGACCTCCTGCTGGGCCATATTTAACCTTTGACCTCCTGCGGGTTCATATTTAACCTTTGACCTCCTGCTGGGCCATATTTAACCTTTGACCTCCTGCTGGTCCATATTTAACCTTTGACCTCCCACTGGTTCATATTTAACCTTTGACCTCCTGCTGGTCCATGTTTAACCTTTGACCTCCTGCTGGGCCATATTTGACATTTGACCTCCTGCTGGGCCATATTTGACCTTTGACCTCCTGCTGGTCCATATTTAACCTTTGACCTCCTGCTGGTCCATATTTAACCTTTGACCTCCTGCTGGGCCATGTTTAACCTTTGACCTCCTGCTGGGCCATATTTAACCTTTGACCTCCTGCTGGGCCATATTTGACCTTTGACCTCCTGTTGGTTCATATTTAACCTTTGACCTCCTGCTGGTTCATATTTAACCTTTGACCTCCTGCTGGGCCATATTTAACCTTTGACCTCCTGCTGGTTCATGTTTAACCTTTGACCTCCTGCTGGGCCATATTTGACCTTTGACCTCCTGCTGGTCCATATTTGACCTTTGACCTCCTGCTGGGCCATATTTGACCTTTGACCTCCTGCTGGTTCATATTTGACCTTTGGCCTCCTGCTGGGCCATATTTGACCTTTGACCTCCTGCTGGGCCATATTTGACCTTTGACCTCCTGCTGGGCCATAGTTGACCTTTGACCTCCTGCTGGTTCATATTTGACCTTTGACCTCCTGC
>NC_137660.1:29399480-29419480 GCF_963422515.1 Blennius ocellaris | reverse complement strand
TTCAAGACCGCCGTCTACCGTAAGTCAACACTACGTCTACCGTAAGTAAAGACTGCCGTAAGTCAAGACAACCGTAGGTCAAGACAACCGTCTACCGTAAGTCAACACTTCGTCTACCGTAAGTAAAGACGACCGTCTACCGTAAGTCAAGACTACCGTTGACTGTAAGTCAAGACTACCGTAAGTCAAGACAACCGTCTACCATAAGTCAAGACTACCGTTGACTGTAAGTCAAGACAACCGTCTACCGTAAGTCAAGACTACCGTTGACTGTAAGTCAAGACTACCGTCTACCGTAAGTCAAGACAACCGTAGGTCAAGACAACCGTCTACCGTAAGTCAAGACTACCGTTGACTGTAAGTCAAGACTACCGTAAGTCAACACTTCGTCTACCGTAAGTAAAGACGACCGTCTACCGTAAGTCAAGACTACCGTTGACTGTAAGTCAAGACTACCGTAAGTCAAGACAACCGTCTACCGTAAGTCAAGACTACCGTTGACTGTAAGTCAAGACAACCGTCTACCGTAAGTCAAGATTACCGTTGACCGTAAGTCAAGACAACCGTCTACCGTAAGTCAAGACAACCGTAGGTCAAGACAACCGTCTACCGTAAGTCAAGACTATCGTCTACCGTAAGTCAACACTACGACTACCGTAAGTCAAGACTATCGTCTACCGTAAGTCAACACTACAACTACCGTAAGTCAAGACTACCGTCTACCGTAAGTCAAGACTATCGTCTACCGTAAGTCAACACTACAACTACCGTAAGTCAGGACTACCGTCTACCGTAAGTCAAGACTTGTTTGTGAAAAGCTGAAGAGACTCTTTGCCTGCGGTTGCAGGCGACAACGGTCTGAACCCGGTGTGGCGGTTCCCCGTCGAGCCGGTGCAGTTCAGCGTGTACGAGTCCGAGCTCACCTTCCTGCGCTTCGTGGTCAACGAGGAGGACATGTTCTCAGACCCCAACTTCCTGGCCCAGGCCACATTTCCCGTCAAAGGCCTGCGCTCAGGTAGGAACCAGGACGGCGGCGCCGATCTCTCGATACGCAGATGATGTTTTACTGTACGTCACGAACGCCTCAACCTCCCTTTACCAGGCCGGAGTCCAAATCGAACGCATTTAAGGTGAGAGCTTCTCTTCATTGGTGGAAGAAGCCGAGAGTTTGAGGCAGAATTAGACGATGACAAGTAGTGATGGACGTTATAAACATATTTTAGAGGCTTTGAGGAACACCGCCGCTTTTTTTCAGCCGTCGTTTCTGAACCCTGACGGTCCAGAGCCGCGTCGGCGACCCCGGATTTAAAGGAGCAGGTCCAGTCAGGATGTACATTTTGTGTTTTATATTTGTCATGACGTTTACCAACGTCAGGAATTCAGTCACTTCATGGTGATTTTTACTCTTTCTGGTCTCGTCACATTTCTGTAGTTTTACAAAACTGTTTTCTTCATTGTTTTGTGCTATTTTAGTGCATTTTTAGGACATTTTGTGTGTTTTTTGTTGTGATATTCTTCATATTTCGCCTCCTTTTGATGGCTTTTCTTGATATGTTGCGTCAGGAAGCCATTCAAAGAACATTTCTGCAGTTTAAAATCTTTGTTTGGACGTTAAGAGGAGATTTTTCAGGCAGTGACCTTCGTCACTTTCTGGATCTGTGCTTGTTTCTTCTAGTTTCACTGAACTTTGCTCGTTTTTGTTAATTATTAAAGTCATTTTTTAACTGTTTATGGTTTTTAGTGATCAAGTTGTTTATTTTGACCAGTTTCTGAATCTCATGTCTTTTTTTCCCACCGTCGTATTGAGCTGTTTTTGGTCTTTTCACATATTTTGACAATAGTTTCTAACATGTTTCTGGTCTTTAAGGACATTTTACTTCAATTTTCGATCGATTTACTGGTTGTGCTGACCTCAGGCGGTGGTGCCCCGCAGTCAGGATGGCCGAGCGGTCTAAGGCGCTGCGTTCAGGTCGCAGTCTCCCCTGGAGGCGTGGGTTCGAATCCCACTTCTGACAGACACCTTTTGAGTACAGTGCGATTTGGGGACGTCGGAGGACAGAAGATCAGATTGCGAGGAAATCGCTTCGTCGCAGCTCTAATCTGTTGTCTTCAGTCACAATTCTGGATCGGCAGAGGAGTCGGTTGTAAAAGATTCAGACTATCGTATTGTCGGATATCTGGAGAGTCGCAGCTGCCGTCACTTCCTGTCCATCTTTAGTGTCTTTATCTTTCCTGGACGATAGATAGATAGATAGAAAGATAATTACTTTATTCATCCCCGAAGGGAAATTGTCTTGTTGCAGCAATCTGGTACATACGAATATTATAAAATACAATAGAATAGAAATAAAAGTAAAACATAAAATATCTGGTATAAGACATAAAGTAAAACACAGAACGGAACATGGGCACTTAGAAGTAACAGGAGATCAAAGCAAGATAATAAATAGTAAGGTGCCGTGGCAGAGCCATTAGAAGGAGGTATTATATAGGGTGAGGTCAGGATAGATCAGTCAGGATGGCCGAGCGGTCTAAGGCGCTGCGTTCAGGTCGCAGTCTCCCCTGGAGGCGTGGGTTCGAATCCCACTTCTGACAGAGACCTTTTGGGTGTTGAGCACTGCAGTATGAGGAAATATAAACATGAATAAAACCTTCACTTCCTGTTGAGTTGAGACGTTTGACGGTTCGCTGCCTTCGACTGGTTTCCTTATTTCAACACGCCTCTGATGAGAACGTCGGAGGTTTCCTCCGCGACCCCGGCCGACCTCTGACCTACATTCAGGTTCCGCATTCCAACCAACCGCGGGGGAGGGGCTGGGGAGGGGGAGGGGAGGGGCCACTCGCGGCGTGGGGCCTAGCGCTCACAGTCAGGATGGCCGAGCGGTCTAAGGCGCTGCGTTCAGGTCGCAGTCTCCCCTGGAGGCGTGGGTTCGAATCCCACTTCTGACAGACAAGCTTTTTAGTTTTGTTTTTGTTTACCAAAGAAAACCTGCGTCTGTTGCTCTTGGTTCTCTTTGTCTTTCTCCTGTCTCTCTCCTGTCTCTCCTCTGTCTCTCTTCTGTCTCTCTTCTGTCTCTCCTCTGTCTCTCCTGTCCCTCTCCTGTCTCTCCTCTGTCTCTCCTCTGTGTCTCTTCTGTCTCTCCTCTGTGTCTTTCTCTTCTTCTTTCATCCAGCAGGCACTTCAAAGCCTTCCGGATTGTGACATTTCTAGAGTGAAAGAGAATTTTAAAATGTAGAAAAGCGAGGGTATAGAATTGATCAAAGACAGTCCCTCAATATCCAGGGTCACTTTGTCCTCATGTTATGTTTAATGTCTTCAGGTTATGTCCTCTGCCCTCAGGTTATGTTGTCTCCTTAGGTTATGTCCTCAGGTTATGTCCTCTGTCCTCAGGATATGTTTTCTGTCCTCAGGTTATGTCCTCTGTCCTCAGGTTATGATTTCTGTCCTCAAGTTCTGTCCTCTGTCCTCAGGTTATGTCCTCTGTCCTCAGGTTATGTTTTCTGTCCTCAGGTTATGTTTTCTGTCCTCGGGTTATGTCCTCTGTCCTCAGGTTATGTCCTCAGGTTATCTCCTCATGTTATGTCCTCAGGTTCTGTCCTCTGTCCCCAGGTTCTGTCCTCAGGTTGTGTCCTCTGTCCCCAGGTTGTGTCCTCAGGTTGTGTCCTCTGTCCCCAGGTTGTGTCCTCAGGTTCTGTCCTCTGTCCCCAGGTTGTGTCCTCAGGTTGTGTCCTCTGTCCCCAGGTTGTGTCCTCAGGTTGTGTCCTCTGTCCCCAGGTTATGTCCTCAGGTTGTGTCCTCAGGTTCTGTCCTCTGTCCCCAGGTTATCGCTCGGTGCCCCTGAAGAACGGCCACAGTGAGAACCTGGAACTGGCCTCGCTGCTCATCTACATCCAGGTCAAGCCAGCCGGGGTGAGCGACCTTCTGTCACCTTCCTCAGAGGTCAAAGGTCAAAGGTCAGCTGACTGACTGAGGCTCACGTCTTCCAGAAGGCGGAGGAGGAGCTCTACTCCTGTTCCAGCCAGCTGAGGAAGAAGCAGAGCGAGACGGGCGAAGCTTTCCTGTACGACTCGCACGTCAACGTCCAGAGACCCGACCTCAGCAGGGGGGCCAGCAGCAGGTACGGTCCTGGTCCTGGCACGGTCCTGGTCCAGGTACGGTCCTGGTCCAGGTACGGTCCTGGTCCAGGGACCAGTCCAGGTCCAGATCCAGGGACCAGTCCAGGGACGACTCCAGGTTCAGGAAAGACTCCAAGGTTGAGGAAAAACTCCAAGGTTCAGGAACGACTCCAAGGTTCAGGAAAAACTCCAAGGTTCAGGAACGACTCCAGGTTCAGGAACGACTCCAGGTTCAGGAACGACTCCAGGTTCAGAAACGACTCCAGGTTCAGGAACGAGTCCAGGTTGAGGAACGACTCCAAGGTTCAGGAACGACTCCAGGTTCAGGAACGACTCCAGGTTCAGGAACGAGTCCAGGTTGAGGAACGACTCCAGGTTCAGGAACGAGTCCAGGTTGAGGAACGACTCCAGGTTCAGAGACGACTCCAGGATCAGAAACGACTCCAAGGTTCAGGAACGAGTCCAGGTTGAGGAACGACTCCAGGTTCAGGAACGACTCCAGGTTCAGGAACGACTCCAGGTTCAGAAACGACTCCAGGTTCAGAAACGACTCCAGGTTCAGGAACGAGTCCAGGTTGAGGAACGACTCCAAGGTTCAGGAACGACTCCAGGTTCAGGAACGACTCCAGGTTCAGGAACGAGTCCAGGTTGAGGAACGACTCCAGGTTCAGGAACGAGTCCAGGTTGAGGAACGACTCCAGGTTCAGAGACGACTCCAAGGTTCAGGAACGACTCCAGGTTCAGGAACGACTCCAGGTTCAGGAACGAGTCCAGGTTGAGGAACGACTCCAGGTTCAGGAACGAGTCCAGGTTGAGGAACGACTCCAGGATCAGAAACGACTCCAAGGTTCAGGAACGACTCCAGGTTCAGGAACGACTCCAAGGTTCAGGAACGAGTCCAGGTTGAGGAACGACTCCAGGATCATAAACGACTCCAGGTTTCAACCCGGCAGTCGTGGACATTGAACTTGTTTGTTCTTGAAAAGTCGTTTTCCGTTGGTCTCAGTGTTTCCGGACGTCTGCTTGAAACGACTTCAGGTCGTTTTGTCGTTTTGTCCTTGTTTTCCAGGTCGAAAGAGAAGAAGATCAACAACAGCAAGTTCTACTCGTGACGCCTCGAAGCCGCTTCGTGATATTTATTCAGCTCCTCTGTTTTTTGTCATCGAACCACTTGGTTTTTATTATATTACTATATTTATATTTCATTTCAGTTTTTTTCTATTCATTTCAATTATGTCCTTTTCTTTTTCTCAGATCCTATTGAACGTTCACATCATTAGAAAAAAAGCACAAAGAAGAACAGAATAGAAATTGACTGATACAGAATTTACAGAATATTATGGACTTAAATTGTTTTTTGTTTTTTTTAATGAATTAGTAAAAGTAAAAAGTAGTCCGTGTGTGTTTGTAGCTTGTTAGCTTGTTAGCTTGTTAGCGCCCCCGTGCGGCGTCCCTGTGAGTCAATTGAAATAAATAAAAAAGCTTCCACTCTTCACCGTGTTTCGCTCTTCTTGTTCTCGTTTCTTTTGTCGACGTCATCCAAGGCGCGTCATATGAGTCATAGGACAGGATATAAGCGCTGGTGGGAGGGGGAGCGCTCACAGTCAGGATGGCCGAGCGGTCTAAGGCGCTGCGTTCAGGTCGCAGTCTCCCCTGGAGGCGTGGGTTCGAATCCCACTTCTGACAACACTTTTTTTTTTTTTTTTCCCCTTTCTCACACAGTTTTTGATCACGTGTTTACTAACTTTGCCCCCGTTGTCCTGGTTCAGGCGTCTCCTTTTTTTGCGTTTTCCCCACTTCTTCCATCTTAACAAACATTTGGTGAGAATTTGGTGAGACTCGTCCGCAGATCGTGTGAGTCACGACACTATACACATTTTTTATTTTTTATTTTTTTTAGAGATGAGGATTGATAATCCCAACTTTATTACAAAAGAGCGTTTTTACACGATTTCGCTTCCAGAAAAGTCACTTCATAAAACAGTAGTGACCAAAACGAGCCACTAGAGGGCAGAACAGTCACTTCACAGTGTTTCAGCTCGTCTTAGTTTCTTCATTCCGTTGAGAAATTAAACTTTTTCAGTCTCTTTCCACCTTTTCAAAGGATCTTTTTACCCCAACATGGCCACTTTTGGCCTTTTATCTTCTCTTTATGACACGTTTCACCTGTTTTGCTTCAAACCAGCAGTTTTTAGGTCATTTTATTTCACATATCCGAAACTGACATGAAGATATTGTCTGAATAATGTGGAAATAAACACGAGGGAGACTTAAAAGAGCTTTTAGGATCACAAATACATTCAAACTGACCACGTGTGGATTAAAATTGGCCGTAAAGAGACAAAAAAAAGACCACGGAGACATAAAAGCACCATAAAACTGACCACAAACTATAAATATGTGAAATAAAATGACCTTTTTAGTCCTTGTGGGTATTTAGTTTTTTTAAATTTTTTGTTGCAGTTTTTAGTTTAAAATTGTCTTATCGGTCACAAATGTATGTTCTTTGTCACGTCTGCAGTTTGTGGTCAGTTTTATGGTGCTTTTATGTCTCCGTGGTCTTTTTTTTTGTCTCTTTACGGCCAATTTTAATCCACACGTGGTCAGTTTGAATGTATTTGTGATCCTAGAAGCTCTTTTAAGTCTCCCTCGTGTTTATTTCCACATTATTCAGACAATATCTTCATGTCGGTTTCGGGCAACAGTGAAGGAAACAAAAGAAAAACACATTTCAAGCAGAGCTGAAACATTTTTCACAGACAATTTATTTTCGATTGAAATTATTTCACATCATCATCATCATCATCATCATCATCATCGTCGTCGTCCTTATTTTTCCTGTTGAAGATCTTTTTTTTTTGTATTTTTATTACAACAGCCACAGAGCAGCAGCAGCAATAATAATAATAATAATAATAATAATAATGATGAACTCAGCAGAAGAAGCGACTGACAAACTGAAATATAGAAGGAGGTTTTTGATTGGACGAGACGGTTTGTGGGCGGAGCCTCGGCCACGAGAGACTGGGTTTTAAAAACTTAAAAGAAGAAGAAAGGAAAGTGCAGGGGGGGGTTGGGGGGGGGGGGCGATGAGACACACCACAACATTTTAAAATGAAGCTGCAACCAGAAGTTTGAAGGTTTTTTTTCTTTCTAAATCAGTATAAAAGTAAATAAACAAAAACGATTCACTCAGTTAAAGGTTTGGGTTGTTTCGTCTATTTGAGTCATTTTTAAACGTAAAAATCAGATAAATGGGATTTTTCTTCCACTTCAAGGTATTGTAATCTGAATACAATACGTTTCTCTACATTATCAAAAGATTTACATGAAAAATTTGACATAAAGTTTCGGTTTCCTTTATGTTTGTGGTGAAAAAAAGGTTTGACGCCAGTTTGGGAAACGATTTTTAGATCCTAAAAATGTTATGTTTGTTGAAATGACACTATAAATGTCTCCAAAATCTTCTACAACCAAATTAAAACACCTTTTTTAAAAGTGACTCAACACTGCCCCCAACAGGACAATACCAGCGTTACACGAATCGTCCGTATTGTAGCTTTAATCTCGATTTTAATGGTGTTTTTTTTTTTTTATTTAATGTTTTTTTCTTCTGTTTTAATTAAAATTTGAGGCAAAAACATGTGAAACCACAAATATTCTGCAGTTTTATTGAATTTGCACAAATTATTGCAGCTTTGATTCAAGTTTTTTTTCCTTTTATTTTGAATAAAACAGGAAAAAAAGTGGCTCTATTGAGAAAAAACACCTGCAGGACACAGAAAAATAACTTTTTTTTTCCCTTCTTAAGTTTTTGGGTTTTTTTAGGAAATTGCAATAAAAAAAAAAAAAATGAAAAAAAAAAACATACAAACGAGTTCCTGGCTGCAGCTTCACTCTCGGCCCCGTTTCCACGACGACGGAGCTTTCATACGCCGACGACGCAACTTTAAAAAACAAAAACAAAAACACGCTCCGTCTCCATGGAAACGTGGAAAATGACCCGGTCACAGCAGTCGTCCTGCACACGATCAGGAGATTCTGGTGTTTCTGCACGTCTCCATGGAGACGGGCGTCATTTTTCAAAACGTCGCCGTGGAAATGTGAAACTCTTCTGAAATGAAAACACAAAAAAAGTTGCGTTTTTTTTTTTTTACCGAAAATGTCGTCGTGGAAACGAGGCCTCGTCTGTTAAACGGGTTGAAAGGACTCCGTAAAAAAAACAACAAAAAAAAAAACGCAGAATCAGCGTGAAACGATTCACACCTTCACAAAGTTTTCAGTCTGCCGGTGGGCGGAGCCACAACTTGTCCGGTTCAGTCGAGGAGGCGGGGTCGACAAGCTCCGCCCCCTTTAGTGATCAAACCCTCTCATTGGATATCAAACCCTTTTCTTTTTTTTTCTTTTTCTTTTTTTCTTTCTTTTTTTTTAAATGTTCACGTATAAAACAAAAGTAACAAAATAAAAGCGCAGCGACACGAACGTGCACCGGAGGAAACGTGAGCGACGAACACGGGAGACTGTGCACTTTGTGTGGAGAGAGAGAGAGAGAGAGAGCGAGAGAGACATGAAGATGAAGGCAGCGGTGGCCGGAAAAGGAGGCCGAGAGAGATAAAAGGATAAAAGGATTGAAAAAGATGAAAGTAGAAGACGACTATTTACACCTTTATGTACAACTTCCAGGGTACGAAAGGTCGAACGACACACTGCTGCTGTCATGGCAACCGATAAATAGGAGGCCTCTGATTGGACGGAGCTCGAATAAATACAAACCAGATCACGAATCCACCTGGAGACCTAGAGGACTAGAGGAGGACTAGAGGACTGGAGGACTGGAGGAGGACTAGAGGATTGAAGGACCAGAGAAGGACTAGAGGAGGACTAGAAGAGGGACTAGAGGAGGACTTGAGGAGGGACTTGAGGACTAGAGGAGGACTAGAGGAGGACTGGAGGACCAGAGGAGGACTAGAGGAGGACCAGAGGAGGACTAGAAGAGGGACTAGAGGAGGACTAGAGGTGGACTAGAGAAGGGGCTTGTGGACTAGAGGAGGACTAGAGGAGGACTGGAGGACCAGAGGAGGACTGGAGGACCAGAGGAGGACTAGAGGAGGACAAGAGGAGGACTAGAAGAGGGACTAGAGGGGGACTAGAGGTGGACTAGAGAAGGGGCTTGTGGACTAGAGGAGGACTAGAGGAGGAACTCAAGGACTAGAGGACTAGAGGAGGACTAGAGGAGGGACTCGAGGACTAGAGGAGGACTAGAGGAGGGACTAGAGGAGGACTAGAGGTGGACTAGATGAGGACTAGAGGAGGACTACAGGTGGACAAGAGGAGGACTAGAGGTGGACTAGAGGAGGGACTAGAGGACTAGAGGAGGACTAGAGGTGGACTAGAGGACTAGAGGAGGGACTAGAGGATTAAAGGAGGACTAGAGGTGGACTAGAGGGACTAGAGGAGGGAATAGAGGACTAGAGGAGGACTAGAGGAGGATTAGAGGACTAGAGCACTAGAGGATGACTAGAGGGGGGACTTGAGGACTAGAGGAAGACTAGATGAGGGACTAGAGGAGTAGAGGAGGACTAGAGGACTAGAGGAGGGACTAGAGGAGGGACTAGAGGTGGACTAGAGGACTAGAGGAGGGACTAGAGGTGGACTAGAGGAGGACTAGAGTAGGACTAGAGGACTAGAGGTGGACTAGAGGACTAGATGAGGGACTAGAGGAGGGACTCGAGGACTAGAGGAGGGCCAGAGGAGGGACTAGAGGACTAGAGGGAGACTAGAGGAGGACTGGATGAGGACTAGAGGACTGGATGAGGGACTAGAGGACTAGAGGTGGACTAGAGGAGGACTAGAGGACTAGATGAGGGACTAGAGGACTAGAGGAGGACTAGAGGAGGCACTAGAGGACTAGAGGGGGGGACTAGAGGACTAGAGGAGCACTAGAGGACTAGAAGAGGACTAGAGGAGGCACTAGAGGACTAGAGGGGGGACTAGAGGAGGACTAGAGGACTAGACAGGAATAAGGAGGACAAGCGGACTAGAGGACTAGAAGAGGACTAGAGGACTAGATGAGGGACTAGAGGACTAGAGGAGGCACTAGAGGACTAGATGAGGACTAGAGGACTAGAGGAGGCACTAGAGGACTAGATGAGGGACTAGAGGACTAGAGGAGGACTAGAGGACTAGATGAGGGACTAGAGGACTAGAGGAGGACTAGAGGACTAGATGAGGGACTAGAGGACTAGAGGAGGACTAGAGGACTAGAGGAGGACTAGAGGACTAGATGAGGGACTAGAGGACTAGAGGAGGACTAGAGGACTAGAGGGGGACTAGAGGACTAGACAGGAATAAGGGGGACGACAGACTTGCAGTGTGTCGGGGCAGTTTTCTGTTTGTTTGTTTGTTTGTTTGTGGGCCGAGGGAATGTTTACAGGCGAGTCTCTCCTCGTCCTCGTTATGGCAGAACGTCGACACAGCAGGACGGCTGGAGTCTCTTCTTCTTCTTCTTCTTCTTCTTCTTCTCTTTAAAAACGTGCGGCGGGAGAAGACAGGAAGTGGAGACGTTTGGCAGGCGGCCATTTTTTCTGCTCTTTCTCTTGAAAACCGCCACAAAAAAGGAGCAGAAGATATGAAAATATACAACTCTGGGCTGTTTTCTTTTAGGTCCGTTTGGTTTCTCCTGTCATTCGAGCTTTGTTGGCTTCTAACGTCTTGCAAAAAAAAACAACAAAAAAACAAACAACAAAAAACAACAAAACACAAACAAAAAAAAAGGAGGAGCGGCTTCTTCTTCCGTCGCCACCAGGACTATAAATATGAGGCGGTCCCAGACCGCCAGCTACACCGCCGCCCTGGTGGAGGTCCAGGTCCTCCGTATGTACACAGAACACACACACACACACACACACACACACTCACAAAGGCGCCGTCGCTTTAAATGTCCCCCCCCCCCCTGAAAACGTCACAGCAGGAGGGGGCGGGGCTTCGTCTCCATACATGTAGAAACACGAGATATGAAAACACAGATGTCTGGAAAAATATGTGAATTCAAGTCGATAAAAACCGTTTCCTGTGTGTGTGTGTGTGTGTGTGTGTGTGTGTGTGTGTGTGTGTGTGTGTGTGTGCGTGAGCCACGTCCCAAAAGTCCCTCCTATCTCCTTTCCTTAACTCCTTCAGGAAGCCTCTCCGGCACCTCCGTGATGTCATCCAGGGGGAGGGACTTTGAGGAGTCCCGCCTCCTTTTTGAGGCCACGCCCCCAAATATTTGCTCGACTCCCCCCCCCCCGTCGTGTCAGAAGTTCGGGTTCGGATGGCGGCTCGGAGAGAAACCGCTAGAAGCGTCCGCTACATTGTGATCATCCTCTTCGTCGTCGTCGTCGTGGCGGTCGTCACGGTAACGGGGAGCAGGAATGTGCCGCGGCGTCCAGCAGAGGGCAGCACAGGAAACAGGAAGTCGGGCCAGCGGCGGTCTGATGACGCAATCCTGACAGTGGGCGGGGCCACGTCGGCGTCTGACGACGGCGTTGAGGGGGGATGACATCACTCTGTGTGTGTGTGTGTGTGTGTGTGTGTGTGTGTGTGTGTGTGTGTGTGTGTGTGTGTGTGTGTGTGTGTGTGTGGAGGGGGCGGGGCAGAGCGGGTGGATCACCAGGCTTCAGTGTACCGAACATCTACGTCTTTCAGGTTGGGCAGTTTGGCCTGGAGAGGAAAAGACAGAGAAACAAGTTCAGGAGATAATCCCTGGAGATTATAGAGCATCTTCCTCTTCTAACACCAGATTATAGAGCATATTCCTCCTCTAACCTCAGATTATAGAGCATCTTCCTCCTCTAACACCAGATTATAGAGCATCTTCCTCCTCTAACGCCAGATTATAGAGCATCTTCCTCCTCTAACCTCAGATTATAGAGCATCTTCCTCCTCTAACACCAGATTATAGAGCATCTTCCTCCTCTAACACCAGATTATAGAGCATCTTCCTCCTCTAACACCAGATTATAGAGCATCTTCCTCCTCTAACAGCAGATTATAGAGCATCTTCCTCCTCTAACCTCAGATTATAGAGCATCTTCTTCCTCTAACCTCAAACTATAGAGCATCTTCCTCCTCTAACAGCAGATTATAGAGCATCTTCCTACCTTGAGGTCCTCGTACGTGTCGGCGGTCAGCTTGGTGCTGTTCATGTTCAGGCTGCAGAGACTCTTCATGGCTGAAACACACAAACACTGACAGGTCAACAACCGACCGGCTCGGAACCGCGACACGTCCACCTCACGTTCTACCGAGAACCTCCTTCTGCACCCAGGAACGTTTCAGTATCACGTCTCCTTTAGTGTCACTTTTTAACGGTCAAGTCGTCGGCATAGAGTGAAACTTTACCACTTCAACACGTATTCAAAGGTTCATAATGGCCAAGTGTCGGCTTGCTAAAATAACATTATTGTTATTATCTTACACTATTCTTTTATATGTGAATAGATAACGAGTCCATAGAAGGAATTAATGAGATTGTTGTACGATTGAGGATTGGGTTGAAGATGTCTGAGGAAAAGACGGTTCTCAAATGAGAAAAAGCACAATCGAGGAAATTTGTACATTTTTCCAATGTACTTATGAAGGAGTCAACATTATTATGTTGAAACAGCAGAAGCTTCGTTCCGGTTGGATCATATTATACTGAAACCACATTAATGCATACAATAGTTTGTGTGAAAGGTTTTGTGAAGATCTGCTTGGGTTTCAGAGATACGGAGGTTTAAATAAGGCGAGGTCGTCTGCATAGAGTGAGAGTCGCCCAAGTACTTTATCTACTTCTACCTTCAAGAGGGTTTGTGCCACACGTCTGACGTTTTCAGGAATTGTTGCTCATCGTAAAATCTCCGCGTTGCTTCGAAAAACATTCCACGTGTTGGTTTTTTGAAAAATCTATGAAGGAATTCCTATTTTAGCCGGTGGGATTCTGCATCTTTACTAAATCTAAAGTTCAAGATTTCAGGGGCAAAAAAAAGAAGAGAGACAGACTCAGACTGTGGTTGTGGTGAAGGTGTGTGGCGACGAGGGAGGGATTCCTTACAGCTGAGCGCCAGCAGGCCGGCGTCGGTGACGGGCGTCTCGCACAGGTTGAGGACCTGCAGGCAGGCTAAATGTTCCGATAACAACCTCAGGCCGGCGTCGCCAAACTGCAGCGAGACAGAGGAGGAAGGAAGACGTTAGGAAAAACAAGCGGCGGAGGTTTGAAGTGTTGTTAAAGTCCCAGTGAAATGAAACGTCCACCTCCAAAACACTCTGGTGTCGCTTCTAGGATCCTTTTGATGCTAACTGGCTGAAGGGTAAAATGTTATAACACGGCAAAATAGCCGCTAAACGGCGCTATTTCCTCTGCTGGGCGGAGCTTCTGACAATAACAGAGTGACATCACGAGTTGTGCACACGCCCAAGTTGTGTTTACATTATGGAGGATCAGAGTTTTGACCACCAAGAGGCTGAATTGAACCAGATTTCATCATCGTGGTCATTTCAAACCCAGTGATTGATGAAGAAGACACAGAAGGTGGTTCTGCCATCGGTGACCCCGTCTGGAACATGTTTGAGGAAGCAGAAGACGCTTCGTCCTCCATTCGTCCTCGTCTCCTCGCCTCAGCAGCCGCCACTTTTCACCTTTGAGGCTTTGAGGCTCCGGACTTTTGGCAGAACGACTTCGTGGATCCAACACGTCCAAGAGCTAGAAGACTGAGGAATCACCAGAGATGAGTCCAGGTGTTACTTGATCGTCTACTAGCCGTCCGAGCTAGCGGCTCCCGCTAGCCGCTAGCTCCTGCCGCCCGAGATCCTTTCCTCCTCTCTGGTCTCTTCCAGGCTCAATCTTTCATCAAGGCTCATAAAACGCCGACTAGAACTTCAAAACACTGTAAAAACGTGGATATTTAAGAGGAAACAAGCCGATATAAACACAACAGATCGAGATCTGCACAACTCGTGACGTCACACATAGGCTCCGCCCACGAAGAAGAAGGATTCCCCCGACTTCCTCGGCTGGAGATTCAAAATTCAAATAACTTTGTTATGCGACAACAGTGGTGGGGCAGAGTTGGAGGAACCTTACAAGTAGAACCCCAACTATCGTGTTTTGCAAAGTAGCGTGCTACATTTCACTGGGACTTTAAGCTTCAGACCTTTGGCTAAGCCCCGCCCGTCCCGAATGCAGACGGACCAATAGCATTCACCTGACGAGCCGTGGGTAAGTTTCAAGGTGTTTCCCAGGTTTTACCTGAGTGGACCAGAGGTTGAGCTGTTTGAGTGACGGCAGCTTGATGAGCTGCTCGGCACAGGCACTGGTGACGTTGGTGAAGGCCAGGCTCAGGTTCTCCAAGTTCCCGAAGGACCCTGAACTCAGCAGGCGAGCCAGGTCGGCGTCCTGCGGAGGACAGGGTGTTACTACAGAGGCCGAGAGTGTGTGTGTGTGTGTGTGTGTGTGTGTGTGTGTGTGCTCACCGTGGATTTGGAGGGCAGGGTGAGCCGGGTCGGACCTCCTTTTCTTTGCTGCGGGAGACACAGAAATGATCCCGTCTCTTGATGTGAAGTCAAAGTAACGTGGCGACGACATATTTTGAGTTCCAACAACAATTCCTTCGCGCTTTAGCACACTAGCTTTGTCTCAAGCTTTTTCGTTAGCATGTTAGCACGTCTCACCAGCTCCTTCAGCTGCTTGTTCGCATGTTAGCACGTCAGAATGTCTCACCCATAGATATACAACACTAGATGCCTCACAACACCGCCAGTGACGTGCCGACAGCGCCGCCACCTTGGAGAGACATGAAGTACCACGTTTTAAAGCTGAGGAAAAGCTCCATCCCATGGAAACCTCAGGGAGGAATTATTGGGGGGGGGGGGGGGGGGTCTTCTGCAGAATAGAGCTTTACCTCAGCTTTAAAATGAGGTATTTTTTGTGTTGCTACGTGGACTAGCATGTGAGCTACCAATGTTTTTGTGGATTTTCCAGCCTGGATCTTTATGTTTAGCTCCAGCGGGGGACCTCTCCAAGATGGCGGCGCTGGAGGTCCGTAGCGTCAACAGGCGTTGATTGGCCGTGAGGCATCACGTGTTTATATCTGTGGTCTCACCAGCTCCTTCAGCTGCTGGCTAGCACATTAGCACGTTAGCATGTCTCACCAGCTCCTTCAGCTGCTGGCTAGCACATTAGCACATTAGCACGTCTCACCAGGTCCTCCAGCTGTGAGTTAGTGTGTTAGCACGTTAGCACGTCTCACCAGCTCCTTCAGCTGTGAGTTAGCATGTTAGCACGTTAGCACGTCTCACCAGCTCCTTCAGCTGTGAGTTAGCATGTTAGGACGTTAGCACGTCTCACCAGCTCCTCCAGCTGTGAGTTAGCATGTTAGGACGTTAGCACGTCTCACCAGCTCCTTCAGCTGTGAGTTAGCATGTTAGCACGTTAGCACGTCTCACCAGCTCCTTCAGCTGTGAGTTGGCATGTTAGCACGTTAGCACGTCTCACCAGCTCCTTCAGCTGTGAGTTAGCATGTTAGCACGTTAGCACGTCTCACCAGCTCCTTCAGCTGTGAGTTAGCATGTTAGCACGTTAGCACGTCTCACCAGCTCCTCCAGCTGTGAGTTAGCATGTTAGGACGTTAGCACGTCTCACCAGCTCCTTCAGCTGTGAGTTAGCATGTTAGCACGTTAGCACGTCTCACCAGCTCCTTCAGCTGTGAGTTGGCATGTTAGCACGTTAGCACGTCTCACCAGCTCCTTCAGCTGTGAGTTAGCATGTTAGCACGTTAGCACGTCTCACCAGCTCCTTCAGCTGTGAGTTAGCATGTTAGCACGTTAGCACGTCTCACCAGCTCCTTCAGCTCCCTCTGCCGGTCACACAGCTGCTCGTACATCCGCAGCCCCACCTGGGTGCTTTCCAGGGTGGAGATGATCTGCAGCTGCGTGTCCTTGTTCTCGATAATGTTGTACTCTAGCATCAGACACAGGATCTGCAACACACACACACACACACACACACACACACACACACACACACACACACACACACACACACACACACACACACACACACACACACACACAATGTAATAAGTACAAAATGATCAAATTCTGACCAAAAACTGACAGAATCTCGATTTTAAAAACTAAAACACGATGTTGAGCTGCATAAACACTGTAACTGTACAAAAGTACACTTTTTCATGTTGTTCCTGTTGACTTTGGGTTTTTTTATGCAATTTATGAAAGAGTGAGACGTGAGAGTGAAAGAGTGAGATGTGTGAGTGAAAGAGTGAGACTGTATGAGAGTGAAAGAGTGAGACATGTGAGAGTGAAAGAGTGAGACATGTGAGAGTGAAAGAGTGAGATGTGTGAGAGTGAAAGAGTGAGATGTGTGAGAGTGAGACGGTGTGAGAGTGAAAGAGTGAGACAGTGTGAGAGAGAAAGAGTAAGACGTGTGAGAGTGAAAGAGTGAGACATGTGAGAGTGAAAGAGTGAGACATGTGAGAGTGAAAGAGTGAGATGTGTGAGAGTGAAAGAGTGAGATGTGTGAGAGTGAGACGGTGTGAGAGTGAAAGAGTGAGACAGTGTGAGAGAGAAAGAGTAAGACGTGTGAGAGTGAAAGAGTGAGACATGTGAGAGTGAAAGAGTGAGACATGTGAGAGTGAAAGAGTGAGATGTGTGAGAGTGAAAGAGTGAGATGTGTGAGAGTGAGACGGTGTGAGAGTGAAAGAGTGAGACAGTGTGAGAGAGAAAGAGTAAGACGTGTGAGAGTGAAAGAGTGAGACATGTGAGAGTGAAAGATTGAGATGTGTGAGAGTGAGACGGTGTGAGAGTGACAGAGTCAGACAGTGTGAGAGAGAAAGAGTGAGAGGTGTGAGAGTGAGACAGTGTGAGAGAGAAAGAGTGAGACGGTGTGAGAGTGACAGAGTCAGACAGTGTGAGAGAGAAAGAGTGAGAGGTGTGAGAGTGAGACAGTGTGAGAGAGAAAGAGTGAGACGGTGTGAGAGTGAAAGAGTGAGACGTGAGAGTGAAAGAGTGAGATGTGTGAGTGAAAGAGTGAGACTGTATGAGAGTGAAAGAGTGAGACGTGTGAGAGTGAAAGATTGAGATGTGTGAGAGTGAGACGGTGTGAGAGTGAAAGAGTCAGACAGTGTGAGAGAGAAAGAGTGAGAAGCGTGAGAGTGAGACGGTGTGAGAGAGAAAGAGTGAGACATGTGAGAGTGAGACAGTGTGAGAGAGAAAGAGTGAGACAGTGTGAGAGTGAAAGAGTGAGACAGTGTGAGAGAAAGAGTGAGACGGTGGGTGAGAAAGAGTGAGACGGAGAGAGTGAAAGAGTGAGACGGTGAGTGAGAAAGAGTGAGATGACGAGAGCGAAAGAGTGAGACAGTGAGAGGGAAAGAGTGAGATGTGTGAGAGTGAGACAGTGTGAGAGAGAAAGTGTGAGACGTGTGAGAGTGATACAGTGTGAGACAGTGTGCGAGTGAAAGAGTGAGACAGTGCGAGAGAAAGAGTGAGACGGTGAGTGAGACGGAGAGAGTGAAAGAGTGAGACGGTGAGTGAGAAAGAGTGAGATGGCGAGAGAGAAAGAGTGAGACAGTGAGAGTGAAAGAGTGAGAGAGTGAGAGAGTGAGATGTGAAAGAGTGAGACGTGAGAGTGAAAGAGTGAGACGGTGAGAGAGAGAGAAAGAGAGAGTGAGACGGAGAGAGTGAGGCTCACCTCCACCATGGTCTGGTTCCCCCTCAGCGCCAGCAGCATACAGGGACCCAACTTGTTCTCCGCCAGAGACAGAAGGAACTTCTTGGTCTTATAGCAGGAACCCATCAGGATATGAACCTGCAGGAGGGGGAGGGGCCGGTCAGTGTGTGTGTGTGTGTGTGTGTGTGTGTGTGTGTGTGTGTGTGTGTGTGTGTGTGTGTGTGTGTGTGTGTACTGACCATACTGGCAAACAGCTCGCCGTCGTCGTCACAGGCCACGCCCCCCGGACTGTAGAGCTGGAACCAGCCATCTTTACCTGAGCGCACACTGAGGAGACAGGAGTGTACCTGCAACACACACACACACCTCTGTCACGGTCACGCACACACACGCACGCACGCACGCACACACGCACGCACGCACGCACACACACACACACACGCACCTCCTGCCTGGGGTCCTCTGCAAACCTCTGGATGACATACTTCAGCTCCCTGCGTGACACACACACACACACACACACCCACACACACACACACACACACACACACACACACACACACACACACACAAAACAAGGTTAGCGTGCTGCTTTCAAAGCCCGTTGGAAACGTGAGTACTGGGGGGTCGGCGGTGTGTGAGGAACTCACTTTGTGAACTTGGCGTGAGCGAGGGCTCTGTGGAGAGAGAGAGAGAGAGAGAGAGAGAGAGAGAGAGAGAGAGAGAGAGAGAGAGAGAGAGAGAGAGAGAGAGAGAGACCGGTCAGACTTCACAGCCCAAACCTAGAGCTACGCTCGGTAGAGTGCAGACCTTCTCCAGCGCTACATTAGCTTCCAGAACCGAGTTAGCATTAGCATTGCTTCCACAACAGAAACATGAAGGACTAAAAAGCGACACAAGATGATTAAATAACGACACATAAAGACCGACTAGCGACAAAAAGTGACTCGGATGTGCTTGTCTGTTGCCGATCCACACTCCACCCCCCCCCCCCCCTGTTTTTTGTTATTATCAAATTTTATTTTATTAAATTTTTTCTTGTTGTTTTTTGTCCGTTTGTTTGCTGTTTGTTTTGTTCTTCCTCTCCCACACTTATGTAGCTTGTGGTGTTGTACTTCATTGTTACCCATCTGTACTGAAGAGTCAGTTCAATGTTATTCTATTTTTTTTGGTTTGTTTATTTTTATATATATATAATGCAAGACATTCACACTCTTGAGATTCTGTTTCTGTTTATTCTGAAACTATCAAATCGTGCAGCTTTTTCGGCACTTTCCGGCTATGTTCCAGCTTTTTGAAATCTCGTCAACTTTTTAAAATATTTCAACTTTTGTGCCACTTTTTTTCAATGTTAACGGATGGAGAAATTTTTAACGAGCTATAACTTCTTCAAATCTTCACCGATTTCAACCATTCGACTTTTAAACTGTTCAACTGTTTCAACTTTTAGTAACTCGTGCAACTTTTTGAAACTTTTTCAACTTTTCGAAACTTTTACAACGTTTTGAAACTAGTTCAACTTTTTGAAACTTTTTCAACTGTTTGACACTTTTCAACTGTTTCAACTTATTGAAACTTTTTCAACTTTTTGAAACTTTTTCAACTTTTTCAACTCTTTGACACTTTTTAACTGTTTCAACTTATTGAAACTTTTTCAACTTTTTGAAACTTTTCAACTTTTCGAAACTTTTACAACGTTTTGAAACTCGTGCAACTTTTTGAAACTTTTTCAACTTTTTGAAACTTTTACAACGTTTTGAAACTAGTTCAACTTTTTGAAACTTTTTCAACTGTTTGACACTTTTCAACTGTTTCAACTTATTGAAACTTTTTCAACTTTTTGAAACTTTTTCAACTTTTTCAACTCTGACACTTTTCAACTGTTTCAACTTATTGAAACTTTTTCAACTTTTTGAAACTTTTTCAACTCTTTGACACTTTTCAACTGTTTCAACTTATTGAAACTTTTTCAACTTTTTGAAACTTTTTCAACTTTTTGACACTTTTCAACTGTTTCAACTTATTGAAACTTTTTCAACTTTTCCCAACTTTTTTCCACTTTTTCAAAGCATTCCAGTCTACCTGCCGCAGGCATTACAGTTTACATTCACACTATCATGCATTTGCCTTGGGAAATGCAGATCATCTAGTTATTATTGTCATTATTATTACTTAGTCA
>NC_137660.1:29336980-29394480 GCF_963422515.1 Blennius ocellaris | reverse complement strand
GGAACTAGAGGAACTATAGGAACTAGAGGAACCAGCGGAACTAGAGGAACTAGAGGAACTATTGGAACTAGAGGAACTAGAGGAACTAGAGGAACCAGAAGAACCTGAGGAACCAGAAGAACCTGAGGAACCAGAAGAACTAGAGGAACCTGAGGAACTAGAGGAACTAGAGGAACCAGAGGAACTAGAGGAACCAGAGGAACTATAGGAACCAGAGGAACTAGAGGAACTAGAGGAACTAGAAGAACCAGAGGAACCAGAGGATACCTGTCATATCCGCCCAGTCACGAGCAACGTGATTGGTCAGTTGACACCATGTGGTTTCTACGTGTTGAGAGGAGGCCTCTGATTGGTTCGTGGCTCTGTGACTCATCCTGATGTGTTCAGGTGCTGAAGACGAGACGAGGAACTTCAACATGCGGAGGTGGAACTAATTATAAGGACACGTATTCCTCTTACAACACACTTCCTCCAGCGTGTGTGTGTGTGTGTGTGTGTGTGTGTGTGTGTGTGTGTGTGTGTGTGTGTGTGTGTGTGTGTGTGTGTGTGTGTGTGTGTGTGTGTGTGTGTGAGTCTGACCTGTTGATGAACTCTTCATAACAGGAGTAAATGGCGGCGAGACACACGGCCACCAGGTTTGGCAGGACTCGAGGGTGAGGACACTGTCCTGTGGGCCCGTGCATGCTGCAAGACAACGGCACGTCACACTGGAAGACACACTGTCCTGTCCTGTCCTGTCCTGTCTTGTCCTGTTTTATCCTGTCTTGTCTTGTCTTGTCCTGTTTTATCCTGTCTTGTCTTGTCCTGTCTTGTCCTGTTTTATCCTGTCTTGTCTTGTCTTGTCCTTTATTGTCCTGTTTTATCCTGTCTTGTCTTGTCTTGTCCTTTATTGTCCTGTTTTATCCTGTCTTGTCTTGTCCTTTATTGTCCTGTTTTATCCTGTCTTGTCTTGTCCTGTTTTATCCTGTCTTGTCTTGTCTTGTCCTTTATTGTCCTGTTTTATCCTGTCTTGTCTTGTCTTGTCCTTTATTGTCCTGTTTTATCCTGTCTTGTCCTGTTAAATCCCATCTTATCCTGTCTTGTCTTGTCCTGTCCTGTCTTGTCCTGTTTTATCCTGTCTTGTCTTGTCCTGTTTTATCCCATCTTATCCTGTCTTGTCTTGTCCTGTTTTATCCTGTCTTGTCTTGTCCTGTCTTGTCCTATTTTATCATGTCTTGTCCTGTCTTGTCTTGTCCTTTATTGTTCTGTTTTATCCTGTCTTGTCTTGTCTTGTCCTTTATTGTCCTGTTTTATCCTGTCTTGTCTTGTCCTGTCTTGTCCTGTTTAATCCCATCTTATCCTGTCTTGTCTTGTCCTGTCCTGTCTTGTCCTGTTTTATCCTGTCTTGTCTTGTCCTGTTTTATCCTGTCTTGTCTTGTCCTGTCTTGTCCTATTTTATCATGTCTTGTCCTGTCTTGTCTTGTCTTGTCCTTTATTGTTCTGTTTTATCCTGTCTTGTCTTGTCTTGTCTTGTCCTGTTTTATCTCATCTTATCCTGTCCTGTCTTATCCTGTCTTGTCTTGTCCTGTCCCGTCTTGTCCTGTTTTATCCTGTCTTGTTTTGTCCTGTCTTATCCTGTCTTGTCTTGTCCTGTCCTGTTTTATCTTGTCCTGTCTTGTCTTGTCCTGTCCTGTCCCGTCCCGTCCTGTCTTGTCCCAAATCACTCCACAAAACTTTGAAACAGTTATTTTTCCCAATTCCACCTGGTCCCCGGAGTTAGCCTGAGCAGTAGCCCGAGGCTAGCTCGGTGTCTCCAGGCGTCCCCGGCCGTCTCACCTGTGGACGAACTTCTTGACGACCTCCATCCCGGCGTTCAGCTCGTTGAGAGCCAGGATGTACTCCTGAGTGAAGAGACGCAGCCGGGGACATTTCCCGAAGTCCTGCCGAGCGAGAAAAGACAAAAAAAGACAACGTTCAACTTTATTTATTGTGATCCGTTGCTGGTTCACAGTTTCTACAAGCAGCTGCTTGTTGCCGTGGGAGACGGGAAGGTTCCGGAAGAGCTTGTCCTCAGCTGTACGACGACGTATAGCTTGTGTCGCTACGCGGACTAGCAAGCCAGCTACAAACGACTCTAGCCTGGGAAGAGGGAGACCTCTCCAAGATGGCGGCGCTGCAGGCCGAGAGGCCTCTACCGTTGTATATCTACGGGTGGAAGTAGACAAACAGGAAGTGACTCTCAGTTACGGCTGCCGGGAACCTGCACTGTTCCTTTAAGTGACATCAAACACTGGGACTTTACTGTAAACAAAAGCTGCGCGAAGGTCAAACTTCTTAAAAGGTCAAATCGATTTTTTTTTTTTCTTTGGCGCGTTTGTTTTCCTCACCATGTTGTGTTTGAGGATCCGCTGGACGACGGGCGTGAACACCTGGATGACCACCATGGACCGCGGCCGCTCCCGGCAGTGCTGCGACACAAACCACCGCTACGTCAGCCTCCACCCGCTGGCTGAGTCTGTACGGTTCTCATACTGCTGGCTGAGTCTGTATGGTTCTCATCATGGCTGAGTCCGTATGGTTCTCATCATGGCTGAGTCTGTATGGTTCTCATCATGGCTGAGTCTGTAAGGTTCTCATCATGGCTGAGTCTGTAAGGTTCTCATCATGGCTGAGTCTGTAAGGTTCTCATCCTGGCTGAGTCTGTAAGGTTCTCATCATGGCTGAGTCTGTATGGTTCTCATCCTGCTGGCTGAGTCTGTAAGGTTCTCATCATGGCTGAGTCTGTAAGGTTCTCATCATGGCTGAGTCTGTAAGGTTCTCATCCTGGCTGAGTTTGTATGGTTCTCATCCTGGCTGAGTCTGTAAGGTTCTCATCCTGGCTGAGTCTGTATGGTTCTCATCATGGCTGAGTCTGTAAGGTTCTCATCATGGCTGAGTCTGTAAGGTTCTCATCCTGGCTGAGTCTGTATGGTTCTCATCATGGCTGAGTCTGTAAGGTTCTCATCCTGGCTGAGTCTGTAAGGTTCTCATCATGGCTGAGTCTGTAAGGTTCTCATCATGGCTGAGTCTGTAAGGTTCTCATCCTGCTGGCTGAGTCTGTATGGTTCTCATCATGGCCGAGTCTGTACGGTTCTCATCCTGGCTGAGTCCGTATGGTTCTCATATTGCTGAGTCTGTATGGTTCTCATCCTGGCTGAGTCTGTAAGGTTCTCATCATGGCTGAGTCCGTAAGGTTCTCATCATGGCTGAGTCTGCAAGGTTCTCATCATGGCTGAGTCTGCAAGGTTCTCATCATGGCTGAGTCTGTAAGGTTCTCATCATGGCTGAGTCTGTAAGGTTCTCATCATGGCTGAGTCTGTACGGTTCTCATCATGGCTGAGTCTGTACGGTTCTCATATTGCTGAGTCTGTATGGTTCTCATCCTGGCTGAGTCTGTAAGGTTCTCATCCTGGCTGAGTCTGCAAGGTTCTCATCATGGCTGAGTCTGTAAGGTTCTCATCATGGCTGAGTCTGTAAGGTTCTCATCATGGCTGAGTCTGTACGGTTCTCATCATGGCTGAGTCTGTACGGTTCTCATATTGCTGAGTCTGTATGGTTCTCATCATGGCTGAGTCTGTAAGGTTCTGATCATGGCTGAGTCTGTATGGTTCTCATCATGGCTGAGTCTGTACGGTTCTCATCCTGCTGGCTGAGTCCGTAAGGTTCTCATCCTGCTGGCTGAGTCCGTAAGGTTCTCATCCTGGCTGAGTCCGTAAGGTTCTCATCCTGGCTGAGTCCGTATGGTTCTCATCCTGGCTGAGTCCATATGGTTCTCATATTGCTGGCTGAGTCTGTAAGGTTCTCATCATGGCTGAGTCTGTAAGGTTCTCATCCTGGCTGAGTCTGTATGGTTCTCATCCTGGCTGAGTCTGTAAGGTTCTCATCCTGGCTGAGTCTGTATGGTTCTCATCATGCTGGCTGAGTCTGTAAGGTTCTCATCATGGCTGAGTCTGTAAGGTTCTCATCATGGCTGAGTCTGTAAGGTTCTCATCATGGCTGAGTCTGTAAGGTTCTCATCCTGGCTGAGTCTGTAAGGTTCTCATCCTGCTGGCTGAGTCTGTAAGGTTCTCATCCTGGCTGAGTCTGTAAGGTTCTCATCCTGGCTGAGTCTGTAAGGTTCTCATCCTGGCTGAGTCTGTATGGTTCTCATCCTGGCTGAGTCTGTATGGTTCTCATCCTGGCTGAGTCTGTAAGGTTCTCATCCTGCTGGCTGAGTCTGTAAGGTTCTCATCATGACTGAGTCTGTAAGGTTGCGAGGAGGAAGAGGAGGAGGAGGAAGAGGAAGAGGAAGAGGAGGAGGAGGAGGAGGAGGAGGAGGAGGAAGAGGAAGAGGAAGAGGAGGAGGAGGAAGAGGAAGAGGAGGAGGAGGAGGAGGAGGAGGAAGAGGAGGAGGAGGAGAAGGAGGAGGAGGAGGAGAAGGAGGAGGAGGAGGAGGAGGAGGAGGAGGAGGAGGAGGAGGAGGAGGAGGAGGAGAAGGAGGAGGAGGAGGAGGAGGAGGAGGAGAAGGAGGAGGAGGAGGAGGAGGAGGAGGAGGACAAGGAGAAGGAGGAGGAGGAGAAGGAGGAGGAGGAGGAGGAGGAGGAGGAGGAGGAGGAGAAGGAGGAGGAGGAGGAGGAGGAGGAGGAGGACAAGGAGAAGGAGGAGGAGGAGAAGGAGGAGGAGGAGGAGGAGCATCACCAGACCCTCACCTTACAGAAGAACTCACACAGGTCAGGAGGAGGATGGTTGTTCTCCAGGAGCGGAGCGATGGCCTGTACACACACACACACACACACACACACACACACACACACACACACACACACACACACACACACACACACCATATGAGTGTTAATTATTAACCGAAAATCAAATAAGAGGAAATAAAAGTCCAAACTCACCACGATGATGTTCTCATGATCCTGACTGCTCAGGCTGGAGTTCTGCACACACACACACACACACACACACACACACACACACACACACACACACACACACACACACACACACACACACACACACACACACACACACACACACACACACACACACACACACACACACACACAGTTGGTTTCACACTATTTCTCCAGCAATAGGAATCGTCCCTTTAGTTTAAACTGAGTGTTGCAGTAAAGTTCATGTACTTTATACTTTATATTTTATACTTTATACTTTATAAGTTCAATTTGACAGTACTTCTTCTTCTAATTCTATTAAATTGCTCCTCCTCCTCTTCCTCTTCCTCCTCTTCCTCCTCCTGACAAGCAGATAAGAGCTGAACTAATATTAGTCATGGAGGTGTGTGTGTGTGTGTGTGTGTGTGTGTGTGTGTGTGTGTGTGTGTGTGTGTGTATGTGTGTGTGTGTGTGTGTGTGTGTGTGTGTGTGTGTGTGTGTATGTGTGTGTGTGTGTGTGTGTGTGTGTGTGTGTGTGTGTGTCTGAGTGTGAGTGTGTGTGTGTCTGTGTGTATGTGAGTGTGTTAGTGTGTGTGTTAGAGAGTGTGTACCTCGGCCAGCAGTGTGTGTTAGTGTGTGTGTTAGAGAGTGTGTACCTCGGCCAGCAGTGTGTGTTAGAGAGTGTGTGTTAGAGAGTGTGTACCTCGGCCAGCAGTGTGTGTTACAGAGTGTGTGTTACAGAGTGTGTACCTCGGCCAGCAGTGTGTGTTAGAGAGTGTGTGTTAGAGAGTGTGTACCTCGGCCAGCAGTGTGTGTTGGAGAGTGTGTACCTCGGCCAGCAGTGTGGACACGATGACCAGAGGACCCTGGTGGACAGACTCGTCCTGCAGCGGGGAGCTCAGCACCATGTCCACCAGGGACCGGATCTCCTTCAGGACCACGTCCCAGCGGGACGGGTGGGTCAGGACCTTACGGTACTTGTAGATCTTTTTCTGCACCACACACAACAGACACAACAGACACACAACAGACACACAACACACACAACACACACACAACAGACACAACAGACACACAACACACACACAACAGACACAACAGACACAACAGACACAACACAGACACAACAGACACACAACACACACAACAGACACACAACACACACAACACACACAACAGACACACAACACAGACACAACAGACACAACAGACACACAACACAGACACAACACAGACACACAACAGACACACAACAGACACACAACACACACAACACACACAACAGACACACAACACAGACACAACAGACACAACAGACACACAACACAGACACAACACAGACACACAACAGACACACAACAGACACACAACAGACACGCCCATAAGAACAAAAAGAAAAAAGATACAAAAAGAAACGAACCGACAGTGAGAACTTCCCACAATGTAAACATACAAAGAGGATCTGAGGCGTGTGTGTGTGTGTGTGTGTGTGTGTGTGTGTGTGTGTGTGTGTGTGTGTGTGTGTATGTGTGTGTGTGTGTGTGTGTGTCCATCCTTGTAAAGCAAAGGGATGAATAGTTAAAGACAAACAGTAACTTTACCTTCCACTGCAGCGAGTGAAACCACTGGTCCCGTAAGTAGCTGTTAGCAGCCTGCAGACACACACACACACACACACACACACACACACACACACACACACACACACACACACACACACACACACACACACACACACACACTTTCTTCCATTAAATCAGCAGACGTATGTCCTGTACATATATATATATATATATATTGATTGATTGGATTGTTATTACCGTGACTGTCAAAACAAAATCACCCAGTTGTATTGTTATTATGGGGACTATCAAAATAAAACCACCCAATTGGATTGTTATTATGGTGTATGTCAAAATAAAACAACCAAGTGGGATTCTTATTAACGTGACTGTCAAAATAAAACTACCAAGTTGGATTGTTATTACGGTGACTGTCAAAATAAAACCACCCAGTTGGATTGTTATTACAGGGACTATCAAAATAAAACCACCCAGTTGGATTGTTATCACCGTGACTGTCAAAATAAAACCACCCAATTGGATTGTTATTACGGTGTATGTCAAAATAAAACAACCAAGTGGGATTGTTATTACCATGACTGTCAAAATAAAATCACCCAGTTGGATTGTTATTACGGGGACTATCAAAATAAAACCACCCAGTTGGATTGTTATTACTGTGACTGTCAAAATAAAATCACCCAGTTGGATTGTTATTACGGGGACTATCAAAATAAAACAACCAAGTGGGATTGTTATTACCGTGACTGTCAAAATAAAATCACCCAGTTGGATTGTTATTACCGTGACTGTCAAAACAAAATCCCCCAGTTGGATTGTTATTACCGTGACTGTCAAAATAAAATCACCCAGTTGGATTGTTATTACCGTGACTGTCAAAATAAAATCCCCCAGTTGGATTGTTATTCCGTGACTGTCAAAATAAAACCACCCAGTTGGATTGTTATTACGGTGGATGTCAAAATAAAACAACCAAGTGGGATTGTTATTACCGTGACTGTCAAAATAAAACCATATCAAACCAAATATATATATACGACGACGAGCCGACTGTGTCGTTTCCGTAGAAACGGGACACCACTTCCTGCGTCGACAGACTGGCTCTGTTTTTCACCAACGGCACTAATATTTGCGAGGAATTTCCAAAGTAAAAGAATGCGGCAGTTCCTGTTCGGTGAACGAGTGACGAGCTCTGCAGTCACTCGTTCACCTCGTCCTCCTGTCCTCCTGCTAGTGGACCAGTAAATCCAGTCCTACCTGGTCGCTAACAATCCTGCTGGGCTAACGCTAGCTGCTAGCCAGTGTGTGTGTGTGTGTGTGTGTGTGTGTGTGTGTGTGTGTGTGTGTGTGTGTGTGTGTGTGTGTGTGTGTACCTGCAGCAGGACGGTGCCTCCCGGGAAGCTGAGCTGGACGCAGTACTTGGGGGCGTTGTCCCAGGCCAGGAGCTGCAGGTCTTCTATGGAGCTGTAGGACAGAGACGTCTCCATGTAGCCGGTGGGCTGAGGGACAGACACACACACACTTGTTTATGTCTCATTGTGGTCTCGTGTCTCGTCGTCTTCACGTTGTGTCTCAGTGTCGTCTTGTGTCTCAGTGACGTCTTGTGTCTCAGTGTCGTCTTGTGTCTCAGTGACGTCTTGTGTCTCAGTGTCGTCTTGTGTCTCAGTGTCGTCTTGTGTCTCAGTGACGTCTTGTGTCTCAGTGACATCTTGTGTCTCATTGACGTCTTGTGTCTCATTGTCGTCTCGTGTCTCATCATCTTCATGTTGTGTCTCGTTGTCTTGTTGTGTCTCAGTGTCATTTTGTGCCTCATCGTCTTCCCGTTGTGTCTCAGTGACGTCTTGTGTCTCAGTGTCGTCTTGTGTCTCAGTGACGTCTTGTGTCTCAGTGTCGTCTTGTGTCTCAGTGACGTCTTGTGTCTCAGTGTCGTCTTGTGTCTCAGTGACGTCTTGTGTCTCAGTGTCGTCTTGTGTCTCAGTGACGTCTTGTGTCTCAGTGTCGTCTTGTGTCTCAGTGACGTCTTGTGTCTCAGTGTCGTCTTGTGTCTCAGTGACGTCTTGTGTCTCAGTGTCGTCTTGTGTCTCAGTGACGTCTTGTGTCTCAGTGTCGTCTTGTGTCTCAGTGACGTCTTGTGTCTCAGTGTCGTCTTGTGTCTCAGTGTCGTCTTGTGTCTCAGTGTCGTCTTGTGTCTCAGTGACGTCTTGTGTCTCAGTGTCGTCTTGTGTCTCAGTGACGTCTTGTGTCTCAGTGTCGTCTTGTGTCTCAGTGACGTCTTGTGTCTCAGTGACGTCTTGTGTCTCAGTGTCGTCTTGTGTCTCAGTGACGTCTTGTGTCTCAGTGTCGTCTTGTGTCTCAGTGACGTCTTGTGTCTCAGTGACGTCTTGTGTCTCAGTGTCGTCTTGTGTCTCAGTGACGTCTTGTGTCTCAGTGTCGTCTTGTGTCTCAGTGACGTCTTGTGTCTCAGTGTCGTCTTGTGTCTCAGTGACGTCTTGTGTCTCAGTGTCGTCTTGTGTCTCAGTGACGTCTTGTGTCTCAGTGTCGTCTTGTGTCTCAGTGACGTCTTGTGTCTCAGTGTCGTCTTGTGTCTCAGTGACGTCTTGTGTCTCAGTGTCGTCTTGTGTCTCAGTGACGTCTTGTGTCTCAGTGTCGTCTTGTGTCTCAGTGACGTCTTGTGTCTCAGTGTCGTCTTGTGTCTCAGTGTCGTCTTGTGTCTCAGTGTCGTCTTGTGTCTCAGTGACGTCTTGTGTCTCAGTGTCGTCTTGTGTCTCAGTGACGTCTTGTGTCTCAGTGTCGTCTTGTGTCTCAGTGACGTCTTGTGTCTCAGTGACGTCTTGTGTCTCAGTGTCGTCTTGTGTCTCAGTGACGTCTTGTGTCTCAGTGTCGTCTTGTGTCTCAGTGACGTCTTGTGTCTCAGTGACGTCTTGTGTCTCAGTGTCGTCTTGTGTCTCAGTGTCTCTTGTGTCTCAGTGTCGTCTTGTGTCTCATTGACGTCTTGTGTCTCAGTGACGTCTTGTGTCTCAGTGTCGTCTTGTGTCTCAGTGACGTCTTGTGTCTCAGTGACGTCTTGTGTCTCAGTGTCGTCTTGTGTCTCAGTGACGTCTTGTGTCTCATTGACGTCTTGTTGTGTCTCATTGTCGTCTCGTGTCTCATCATCTTCATGTTGTGTCTCGTTGTCTTGTTGTGTCTCAGTGTCATTTTGTGCCTCATCGTCTTCCCGTTGTGTCTCATTGTCGTCTTGTGTCTCATCGTCGTCTTGTTGTGTCTCATTGTCGTCTTGTTGTGTCTCATTGTCTTCACATTGTGTCTCATCGTCTCGTCAAACTGTCCCTCTTTGTCCGTCTCTCTGTTGACGTGGAGGAACTTTGTGGTCAAGTTTCGTCTCTCAGTAGTTTTTGTGTCTCTTGACACACACACACACACACACACACACACACACACACACACACACACACACACACACACACACACACACACACACACACACACACACACAGCAACAGGCCACAACCTGGTTGTTCATTTCAATATGAAACAGAAACACTGAGAAATGATCACAAGCTTCAAGGAGGAGGAGGAGGAGGAAGAAGAGGAAGAGGAGGAGGAGGAGGAAGAGGAGGAAGAGGAGGAGGATGAAGAGCAGCAGGGTGATTTAAAATAAAAAAAATTATATTCTAAGAATAATTTTTTTTTTAAGTTTCACTAAAACACTTTAAGAAATTTGTTTTAAGTTAAACTTAAAACAATATTTTTAAACGTTTCACTAAGACACTTTAAGAATTTTTTTTTAGTTTCACTAAGACACTTAAAACATTTTTAAAAAAGTTTCACTAAGACACACATTTTTTTTTTAAGTTTCACTAAGACACTTTAAAAAAATTTTAAGTTTCACTGACACTTTAAGGAAAAAAGTTTCACTAAGACACTAAGACTTTTTTTTTTAAAGTTTCACTAAGACATTTAAAACATTTTTTTTTAAGTTTCACTAAGACACAATTTTTTTTTTTTTTTTAAGTTTCACAAAGGCACTTTAAGAAATTTTTATGTTTTCTAAGCGAGCATGCCAACAGGTCGACCAGCCATCGGGGGAACTTTTTCAAACAACCACGCCATCCCTCCGCGGAGCTCGACGAGCCGCGACTCTTTTCCTCCGGGACGACGAGGACGACGAGGACGACGAGGACGACGAGGACGACGAGGACGACGAGGACGACGAGGACGACGAGGACGACGAGGACGACGCAGAACGACACCAGGAGACTCGTTCTGAGAGGAAACACCGGCCGAGAGTCGCAGGACTTCACATTTCTGACGTTCTTAAAGTTCCCCTGCAGCGACACGGCGAAAAAGAAACGCACGAGCAAGGAAAGTGCAAGCTCGGGAAAAACCACACCGGCAGAACGACGCAAAGAAACGGAACGACAACAGAACGAAGCCAAACGCTGCAGGACAAATGAAACGATGCAAATCAATGAGGATCCGAGCCAAAGAAACAACTCATGAATGCAGAACAACAACACCGTGAAGAGGAAGTGCAAACTGTAAACTGGTGCAACACGGGAGTGAACTTGTGCAAATCGAGATCAAAACGATACAAAACAAGTACGAACTTCAGCAGGTGAAGTGAAATGACGTCAAACAAGAAAATGTCGCCAAAGTTCAGTCCAATAAGAGTAAAAATATACAAAACATCTGTACAATGAGGCAAAACGACACGATAATTAAAAAAAAACCATGATAATAAAAAAAGAATAACATGAAAGACGGAATTACAAAGAAAAGCAAACAACTTCAAAGGCGTCACATTTTATACTTTGATTCTCTTTGTCCTCTGAAGTCAAACGTCGCTCATCGACAGATTCTGACTGCTGGGATGTCAGGCTGCTGATTGGCTAAGGAACTGTCAATCATGGTGATAGCATAGCCATAGCATAGCCATAGCATAGCCATAGCATAGCCATAGCATAGCCATAGCATAGGGATAGCATAGGAGTCCTTTATGTGCACAAAATATAAAAATAAAAGCGATGGTGGAGCACCTCCAAACGTCCGCAGAGCAGCGCCCCCCGGAGGCTAAAAATGAAATAGAGGCTTGTTTGTAAATCACATTGGCTCACTGTTTGTAATCGTCCGGTTGGCGGCTAACCGCTAGCGGATTCATTTCATACAGCAGGGTTGACGATATCAACTTCCTGTGGCGACGACAATCTGAACCTCCCGGTTCGGGGTGGCGCCCCCTGGTGGGCCATTCTGGCTTGAACAAAGAGCCCGAAGGAAAAAAAACTCAGCCGCTTTCAAACTCCAGGTTTTCAGAAAAGTTTCAACTGAAGTCAAACATGAGGAATCAAGTTTTAACAAAGAAACGAGGGATTTCTGGGAGGGGGGGGGGGGGGCTCTTTTAATGTAACGCAACTGAAGCTAAAGCAGCGACAGCTGTTCCCGCCATAGCAGCTTCAGTTGCTACATTAGCTACAGTTGCCGCATTAGGTCCAGTTGCTACATTAGCTACAGTTGCCGCATTAGGTCTAGTTGCTACATTAGCTACAGATGCTACATTAGCTACAGATTCTACATTAGCTGCAAGTTGCCGTATTAGGTCTAGTTGCTACATCAGCTACAGATCCTACATTAGCTGCAGTTGCCACATTAGCTCTAGTTGCTACATTAGCTACAGATGCTACATTAGCTACAGATGCTTCATTAGCTGCAAGTTGCCGCATTAGGTCTAGTTGCTACATTAGCTACAGATGCTATATTAGCTGCAGTTGCCACATTAGGTCCAATTGCTATATTAGCTACAGATGCTACTTAGCTGCAAGTTGCCACATTAGCTCTAGTTGCTACACTAGCTACAGATTCTACATTAGCTGCAGTTGCCACATTAGCTCTAGTTGCTACATTAGCTACAGATGCTACATTAGCTACAGATGCTTCATTAGCTGCAAGTTGCCGCATTAGGTCTAGTTGCTACATTAGCTACAGATGCTATATTAGCTGCAGTTGCCACATTAGGTCCAGTTGCTACATTAGCTACAGATGCTACTTAGCTGCAAGTTGCCACATTAGCTCTAGTTGCTACACTAGCTACAGATTCTACATTAGCTGCAAGTTGCTGCATTAGGTCTAGGTGCTACATTAGCTACAGATCCTACATTAGCTGCAGTTGCCACATTAGCTCTAGTTGCTACATTAGCTACAGATCCTACATTAGCTGCAGTTGCCACATTAGCTCTAGTTGCTACATTAGCTACAGATGCTACATTAGCTGCAGTTGCCGCATTAGGTCCAGTTGCTATATTAGCTACAGATGCTACATTAGCTACAGATGCTGCATTAGCTGCAGGCGCCACATTAGCCCTAGTTGCTACATTAGCTACAGATGCTACATTAGCAGCTGCAAACAGGTGCTTCTCCTCTGTAACTGCCTCCGCCCGTCCGCTCTGGGTGGAGAACAAACATGCTAGTCCTCCACCCCCCCCACATGGAGGATTTTCATTACAGACGTCGTTCACGACAAATATTGATTCAGAGGGAGATTTTCATCTCATTTCCTTGGAAGAGCAAACGACGGCCTCCGCCTGCCTCTCCTCTGCTCGGCGTTGCCGTGGAAACAGGAGGATGGAGACGCTGTGTTTTGGTGCGTTTCCAGGGAGGAGCAGGCGGAGCGGCGGCGGCGGCTCCGACACGTTTTCATGAAGATCAGCGGGAAACGCTTCTCCTCCCGGTTAATCCCTCAGATTAACGCGGATTAGGACTTTATTTCTCCTCCGGCTGACTCAGCCGTCGTTCTGCTGGCAGGTAAAAGATCCTCGTGTCGTTTTGACTTTCATCTCAAAATGCTCATTTTTGTGTTTTGGGTTTTTGTGTCTTCCTCCTCTAACACCAGATTATAGAGCATCTTCCTCCTCTAACACCAGATTATAGAGCATCTTCCTCCTCTAACACCAGATTATAGAGCATCCTCCTCCTCTAACACCAGATTATAGAGCATCCTCCTCCTCTAACACCAGATTATAGAGCATCCTCCTCCTCTAACATCAGATTATAGAGCATCTTCCTCCTCTAACACCAGATTATAGAGCATCCTCCTCTAACACCAGATTATAGAGCATCTTCCTCCTCTAACACCATATTATAGAGCATCTCCCTCCTCTAACACCAGATTATAGAGCATCCTCCTCCTCTAACACCAGATTATAGAGCATCTTCCTCCTCTAACACCAGATTATAGAGCATCTTCCTCCTCTAACACCAGATTATAGAGCATGTTCCTCCTCTAACACCAGATTATAGAGCATCTTCCTCCTCTAACACCAGATTATAGAGCATGTTCCTCCTCTAACATCAGATTATAGAACATCTTCCTCCTCTAACGCCAGATTATAGAGCATCTTCCTCCTCTAACACCAGATTATAGAGCATCTCCCTCCTCTAACACCAGATTATAGAGCATCTTCCTCCTCTAACACCAGATTGTAGAGCATCTTCCTCCTCTAACACCAGATTATAGAGCATCTTCCTCCTCTAACACCAGATTGTAGAGCATCTTCCTCCTCTAACACCAGATTATAGAGCATCCCCCCCTCTAACATCAGATTATAGAGCATCTCCCTCCTCTAACACCAGATTATAGAGCATCTTCCTCCTCTAACGTCAGATTATAGAGCATCTTCCCCCTCTAACACCAGATTATAGAGCATCTTCCTCCTCCAACACCAGATTATAGAGCAGGAATGTCAAAGAACCGGAGGCGTTATAAAGCGCGGCGGCGGCGTGGCGAGAACACGCCCCAGCAGTGAGGGCAGGTTTCTGGATAAACTCGTTTTCGTAGCTCGGAGTCATGAAAACACAACTTTTTGAAAAGCCCAGCGCAGCTCGCTGCTCCTCAGAACAAGAACCAAGACTTAAGGAGGAATTCCTGAGTCGTCTTCAGTCTGAAGCAGCTTTTTAAAATCCTTCACACCTTCACATTTCACTTGTTCTAAAAGTTCCACACGGATTCCAGGAGCTCCACTATTCAAGGTCAGAATTCTGACTCATAGCAGGAGGAATTCCCCGTCGAGTTCCAGATTATAGTGTAAAGCTTGAAAAGGCGAAGGACAAAGTGGAACGACTGTGATGAAGAAGTGACGAGTCGTGACTCTTCAACAGGAACTTCCTGTGGCGGAAACCACAAATGAAAACGGTGGAGAATTTTCCCGAAGAGTTTGTTTCCCTCGGCGGCGATTCAACCTGCGGCGCTTTCTCTTCTTCTGTCTGGAGGCTTTCCGGGTCTTCAAGGTTCTTCCAGGGTCCTCCAGGTTCTTCCAGGTTCCTCCAGGGTCCTCCAGGTTCCTCCAGGTTCTTCCAGGTTCCTCCAGGTTCCTCCAGGTTCCTCCATCATCTTCATGTCATTGATTCAACCTTATTCTGCATCTTTTAGAACGACTGTACCTCACAACTTTTTTTTTGCATTTAGTTCTCGTTTCCATGGCAACGCCTCCATGGCAACGCCTCCATGGCGACACCTCCATGGCAACAATTCCATGGCAACGCCTCCATGGGAGGATCACGACGCTTCCATGGCGATGCCTCCATGGCGACGCCTCCATGGCAACAATTCCATGGCAACGCCTCCATGGTGATGCCTCCATGGGAGCATCACAACGCTTCCATGGCAACGCCTCCATGGCAACACTTCCATAGCAACGCTTCTATGGCAACAATTCCATAGCAACACTTCCATGACAATGCCTCCATAGCAACGCCTCTATGGCAACACTTCCATAGCAACACTTCCATGACAATGCCTCCATAGCAACGCCTCTATGGCAACACTTCCATAGCAACGCTTCCATGACAATGCCTCTATGGCAACACTTCCATAGCAACGCTTCCATGGCAACACCTCCATGGCTACGTCTCCACGGCAACGCCTCCATGGCGACGCCTCCATGGCAGCATCACGACGCCGCATCTCGGCGACGAGGCCTGATAGAATTCTGAGCCACTTTCTTTTCTGCGGGAAACGAAAACACAAATCTTCTCTTGTGTCATAAAATGTGCTTCTCAAAACATGAAAATAGACTTTGGATGATTTATCACTCTTTTCTATCCTCGAGTCAAATGAAGCGGCGATGACCTTGAAACGAAAAGAAATATTCTGCTGATGCTTTTTAAATGTAAAAATCTGACATTTCAAATGTGAATCCTGCTCCTGCTGGGAATCTTGATGTTATTTCTCTTAATGTTTTTAAAACTCGTCTTTAAACCCATTTTTATTCTTTGGCTTTTACCTCAGCGTGAGACTCTGCTCTGGTTTTAGTGCCTTCGTTTTTTGTTTTTAACTGTTTTAACTTTTTATGTTTTGTTTATTGTTTTACCATCTGATTGTTTTTACTGCTTTAACTTTTTTTTTATTGTTTTAATGCTTTTATTTTGCCTCTTATATTTTTATTTCAATGTACAGCACTTTGTCTCAGCTGCGGCTGCTTAAAGCGCTTTATAAATACAGTTGAGTTGAGTTACGTTAATGTATTTTAAATTGATTTTTGCTTCCACAGGTTAAATTGTGTCGCCACGCTTAAATCAGCTATTAACTTTGAACCCGCGAGCCTCGCGTTTCAACAAAGAAGATCAAAGACGCTGGACGTGTCACAAAGCGGAGGTAGAAAACCCTGCAGGTATTTCCAGCTGGTTCCCGGCGAGCTTCAGTGACGACGACGTCCAACAGACACAAACATTGTTCGAGTGAATAAAATGTGACGATTGCGCAAACAGACGTGTGGCGGCGGCGGCGATGTGGGACTTCCTGGAAGCTTCGCCGGCCTCGTGTTGACAGGCCAAAGGTCGAAGGAGCCGCAAATCAATAAAAGAGCCTCCCACACACACACACACACACACACACACACACACACACACACACACACACACACACACACAGAGAAAATTACGAAAGAAATGTCTGAGGTAGAATATTTGCATTGTGAGTTACTGTGAACTCAGAAACACATCGAGGAGTTAAAAAGAATCTCAATCACTCAGAAAATTATTTACTGGTCAATTAGGATCCAACTTTAAAAATCTTAAGATCTTTTTTTTCACGACCATACGTGGCCTCAGATGAGGCTCTGATTGGCTGGAAGTCCCTTTGATCCAATCCAGGGGGGGTTAATTTAATTTTAGTCCCGATTCAGCACATTATTCTCTATAAAATAACAGCAAGAAAACCTTTAAATTTAAACTATAAAGGCTTTTTTGTTTACAAAAGTTGTCTGTCAGAAGTGGGATTCGAACCCACGCCTCCAGGGGAGACTGCGACCTGAACGCAGCGCCTTAGACCGCTCGGCCATCCTGACTGTGAGCAACTGGAGCAGATATCAGCAATAATGAACTGAACACTCGCTGAAAAACAGAAATTGCAATGTGTTTGAGGTCTACAATGTTTACAAATGTGGAAGTTTTCAAAGCAACGTGGACATTTTCAAAGCAACGCAGCAACGTGGAAGTTTTCAAAGCAACGTAGAAGTTTTCAAAGCAGGGCAGCAACGTGGAAGACTCCAAAGCAACGTGGAAGTTTTCTAAGCCCCGCAACAATCTGGAAGTTTTCAAAGCAACACAGCAACGTAGAAGTTTTTAAAGCAACGTGGAAGTTTTCTAAGCCACGCAACAATCTGGAAGTTTTCAAAGCAACGCAGCAATGTGGAAGTTTTCAAAGCAACGTAGAAGTTTTCAAAGCAGGGCAGCAACGTGGAAGACTCCAAAGCAACGTGGAAGTTTTCTAAGCCACGCAACAATCTGGAAGTTTTCAAAGCAACGCAGCAATGTGGAAGTTTTCAAAGCAACGTGGAAGTTTTCAAACCAACGTGGAAGTTTTCAAACCAACGTGGAAGTTTTCAAAGCAACGTGGAAGTTTTCAAAGCGACGCAGCAACGTAGAAGTTTCCAAAGCAACGTGGAAGTTTTCTAAGCCACGCAACAATGTGGAAGTTTTCAAAGCAACGCAGCAATGTGGAAGTTTTTAAAACAACGCAGCAACGTGGAAGTTTTCAAAGCAATGCAGCAACCTGGAAGTATTCAAAGTGACGCAGCAACGTGGAAGTTTTCAAAGCGACGCAGCCATGTGGAAGTTTTTAAAACAACGCAGCAACGTGGAAGTTTTCAAAGCAATGCAGCAACCTGGAAGTATTCAAAGTGACGCAGCAACGTGGAAGTTTTCAAAGCGACGCAGCCATGTGGAAGTTTTTAAAACAACGCAGCAACGTGGAAGTTTTCAAAGCAACGTGGAAATTTTCAAAGCAATGCAGCAACGTGGAAGTTCTCAAAACAATGTGGAAGTTTTCAAAGCAACGCAGCAACGTGGAAGTTTTCAAAGCAACGCAGTAATGTGGAAGTTTTTAAAGCAATGCAGCAATGTGGAAGTTTTCAAAGCAACGCAGCAACGTGGAAGTTAATAAGTATCCATAAAATAGTCCAATATAAATAGACTGTCATCATATGTCATTCTGTGTATTTGTTTTTTTTTTGTTTTCATACATTTAAGAAGCGAGAACAGAGCATTTGATTGATTCTTCAATATTAGAAGAGTTCAAAGAGTTTGAAGTTTTGTCGCTCTGCTTTCATCTTTAGCGACTCTTTGTGATTTCACGTTGAAATATAATCTAATTAATCCTCTTTGTTTTTCTGAGACCAGGGGCGTCCGGCTCCGGTCCTGGAGGGACGGCGTCATCCCGCTCCGGTCCTGGAGGGACGGCGGCATCCGGCTCCAGTCCTGGAGGGACGGCGTCCCGCTCCGGTCCTGGAGGGACGGCGGCATCCGGCTCCGGTCCTGGAGGGACGGCGTCGTCCCGCTCCGGTCCTGGAGAGACGGCTTCCAGCTCCGGTCCTGGAGGGACGGCGGCATCCCGCTCCGGTCCTGGAGGGACGGCATCGTCCAGGTCCAGTCCCTGAGGGACGGCGTCCTCCAGGTTTCAGTCTCTCCCTGCTTCAGCAGACCTGGATCTAATGATGATGTCATCACCAAGGTTGTTAAAAAGCCCAATAACAGCTCCACACGGAAATCAGGTGCGCTGAACTGGGAGGACGGAGGACAGACGTCCCTGATCTGAGACGTCACATTATTTGTCATTTCTGGGTTTTGTTGCCTCTATGTCTGATGTATTTTTCTCATCTTTTCCTGGATGCTTTGACGTCAGATGTGTCATTCCACGCCGCGACCTCTCGGCGCGGCGGCCTCCCGGCGCGGCGGCCAACCTTCACAGCCGGTCTCATGTCTCGCAGTTAAAAAGGGGGCCGGGACCCCCCGCCGCCGGGTTTTCATTCTGGGAGGCCAACAGGAGAAGACCTCTGAATAATTGAGGGCCCGGCGGCGGACAGGAACCTGGGCTTGTTTTGAACAAACCCCGGCGGCGAGTTTGACCCGGCGGAGCTGCGATCCACGAAAACGGAGTGTCAGAAACAGTGACTCAGCAGATCTGGATGGAGACGACGGTGAACCTTTAACTCCGTCCAATCGGCCCGAAGCGTCTGTTGTCATTCAGGACGTACCGACACCACGAGTACGTTTCCTGTTTGAAGTCGAAAACCGGCTTCCAACTGCAGTTTTCAGGGTCTGATCGGTTCACCGCCACTCGGTACGACATGACTCATCACTTTTAGTCGACGCGCAAGAATAAAACGGCAAAAGAACCCGGTGGAGCGCGACGGAGCGCCGGGATTCAAATCATCCCGGTCGGCATGCGGCTCTACCAGGCGGCCATCTTTGTTTGCGTCACACGCGGTTCTTGAGGCGTTTCGCCAGAGTGGCGCCGCTCATTTCACGCTGCATTCCTCGGCGACGGTGCGGCGAAGCACACCCGGGACCGACTCTGGTCTCTGGTCCCACAACAGGAAGTAGAAATGTAGGGCTGTGAACGACTCAGCGACGTTCCAGAGACGAACACGGAAGTCGCTCTCTTGTCATTCAGGCTAAACTTTCCCACCGTGAACTGCAGCGTCCAGCTCCTGCTGAAGCTCCGCCTCCTGTTCCCGAGAGGAGGAGCTCCTGCTGAAGCTCCGCCTCCTGTTCCCGAGAGGAGGAGCTCCTGCTGAAGCTCCGCCTCCTGTTCCCGAGAGAAAGAGCTCCTGCTGAAGCTCCGCCTCCTGTTCCCGAGAGGAGGAGCTCCTGCTGAAGCGCCGCCTCCTGTTCCCGAGAGAAAGAGCTCCTGCTGAAGCTCCGCCTCCTGTTCCCGAGAGAAAGAGCTCCTGCTGAAGCTCCGCCTCCTGTTCCCGAGAGGAGGAGCTCCTGCTGAAGCTCCGCCTCCTGTTCCCGAGAGGAGGAGCTCCTGCTGAAGCTCCGCCTCCTGTTCCCGAGAGGAGCGACACACCACCGACGCTCCGACGTTTCAATAAATCAGTCAACAAGTCAACCAGTGACCAAAAAGTGTAAACAACAACAGAGGGTTACAGATGAGGAAATAATTAAATATTGAAGGCGGGGCTAGAGCGACGATCGTCGCCACCAATCAGCAGTCGGCGGCGCCGTCGCTCCTCCTCACAGAACCGTTACTCGCCCCTAGCTAGCTCAACGGAGAGGTAGCAGAAGATGCTGAATAGATTTGACTTCGCCAGGCGAGGCGCCGTCGACCCACTGGGGTTCAGTGTCTCGTCAGGTGGAGGCGAGAACCGAGCCCGCAACCTTCCGATTGGGAGGGGACGGCTCCACCCACCGAGCCGATCAATACGCTAGCTTCTGGGACGTTAGCGGCTAAAGGTTTCTGAATAAATCCCAAAAAACTATAAAAACTGTCCCATACAAGGTGGAGGAGAGGCTCCTGATGGAGGAGATCAAAGGAGATCAAAGGAGATCAGCGTCTGTTGCCACGGAGACGCTCAGTGTTTCACAGTGATGTAGCAACCCGACAGGCGAGCTAGCGTCCATATGAGCTGACGGCTAACGTGCTAGCGATGCTAACTCGGTTCCACAAACAAACGTGGCGTTGGCGAAGGTCTGCGCTCTACCGAGTGTAGCTCTGGATCGTTGATCATTTGTTCCGGCGGATTTCGAGCAATAATTCGACACCGAAACAAAGAAAAGGTGAAGACGTGAAAACGTGACGACGCCGCGTCGGCAAAACAAAGACAACCGGGTCACGACGCCCGATATTAGCATGTCGTTAGCATTTTCTCATATTGGTACTGAAAGGAAAATATCAGTGATTCTGTTTGTGCAGGAAAGAAAAAATAAAATCAATTTTTACCCCCAATTACTCCAAAGTAAATGTTTAAACGGCTCTTTTGAAGATAAAACAACCCAAAGCTGGTTTTTAAAAAAATTAAACTTCACAACATTAGCATTGACTAAAATCAGCCTTACAATTAAATGTCTATCTTATTCTAAAATTATCATTATTGTCAATAAACCAGGTGATAACAATATAGATATTTATTAACCAGATTTTGACAAAAGACTTAAAAAAATAAAAAAAAGTCAAGTTTTGTCGATATGGTTGGAAACTATGAGCATCACGTCGCGCTTCATTGGTTCAGAGAGTCGGCGGTCGTGTTTCGCCTCCTGATGCGACTGTTGATCCCAAAACAAAGAAAACCGTCCGGTTCCTCTGCAGGAGGAACGTCGACGTTCCTCTGTTTTCCCCCTGTCGCTGCTCCGACTCACGTAATAATAATAATAATAATACGTCTGACACCATCGTCTGTCCTTGTGCTGAATATAAGTTTATACGTTTTCTGTTTCAGTTTTCAAAGTGAAAAACTTTTCTCACGTTTCCAGAAAGTGTCGTTTTGCAAGTGAAAACAAGACTTTGTGGGGAAACGCTCCGTCTCCGTGGACCAAAATATATAATAGCCGACCAATAACAACAACAACAATAACAATCACCGACCAATAACAGGCCGTTTCCATAGAAACGGACATTATTTTTGTTGTTTTTTTTTAACGTTGCTTTGCAAACATGAAACTTTTCTGAAACAAAAAACGCGTTTGTTTTTGTTTTTTTCTTTTCTTTTTTTCTTCACTTGAACCGTTGCCATGGAAACGGGGCCTAAAAAGAGTTGTCCTGAAGAACATGTGGAGGAAGAACGGAGACGGAGGGGAAGGACCTCACGAGCCGGACTGGCTGAGGAGGTGATGGAGGTGTGGGGAGGAGGGATGGAGGAGGAGGAGGAGGAGGAGGAGGAAGAGGAGGAGGAGGAGGAAGAAGAGGATGATGAGGCCGACAGGCGGCCTTTTCTTGTAAACTGCGTCAAACAACAGACTGACTGCGCGTAATGTGGCTGCGCGTCCAGACAAGAAGCGCGGCGGGGCCGAGGAATGCAAAGACGCAGCATCTCTGACACACACACACACACACACACACACACACACACACACACACACACACACACACACACACACACACACACACACACACACACACACACACACACACACACACACACACACACACACACACACACACACACACAGCGGGGGGGGGGGGACTCACCGTGGCGGACGTCAGGCTGCCGTCGGTGAGCGTCAGGTGGTGCGGCTCCCACCTGCGCAGGAACTTGGAGGTGAGGATCTTGCTGAGGAAGGTGCGGGGGTGCTTGACCACGCACACCTGGATGTCGCCCTCGTGCAGCAGCTTGTAGCGCATGCCGCTGCCGCCGCCGCCGCCGCCGCCGCCGCCGCCGCTGCTGCAGTGGTGCAGCGACCTCTTGGCCGGCCCCGCGCCCGGCTTGCTGCTGCCGGTGGTGGTTGTTGTTGTTGTTGTTGTGTTGTTGTTGTTCCCCTCGGACATCTCCCCCAGGAGCGGCTTGCTCTCCTCGCACTGATAGAACTGGTTGTTGTGCAGCTCTCCTCCTCCTCCTCCTCCTCCACCTCCTCCTCCACCACCTCCTCCTCCTCCTCCGCTCGTGAAATCCATAGTCCGGTAATCCAACAGTTTATTGTTTCCAAATGTTGGCGTCAAGGGGAGGAGGGGGCGCGCGCCGCGGCGGCACGACGATCCGACATGTATGTGCGTAAAGGAGAGGAAAGGGGGGGGTGTAGGTGGGGGTTGGGGGGGGGGGGGTAGAAGGGGGGGGGGGGGTACCTACCGACCAATCGACCGACCGACCGCCGCGGCTCGACCTCGGCTCACTGACGCCACCGACAGCAGGATTTTATGACACAGGACAAATAATAATCCACCATTTTCCAGCGCGCAACAAAGAGCCAGAATCGCCTCCACGGTGCGCGTCTCTCCTCCTCCTCCTCCTCCTCCTCCTCCTCTTCCTCCCCTCCTCTTCTCCTCCTCCTCCTCTCCTCTCCTCCTCCTCCTGCCACCACCGAGGGAGCTACTCAATCTGTTAGGGCCATGGCCTGATCTGATCCGCTGCGTTGTGCGCTCCGGTGCCAAAAACGCGCTGTATAATCCGCGGCGCGGCCCGGGAGGCGCTCCGGGTGTCGGCGGCGGCGGCGGCGGGGGGGTGAGGGGGGCGTCCGGCCGGGGGGGTAGGGGTTGGGGGGGGGGGGGGGGTCCTCGGCTGGGGGCTGCGTTGCTCGTCACGCGCCGCCCGGAACGGTTTCCGTCTTTATTCGCTTCTTCTCCTTTTTTTCTCTCTCTCTTCTCTTCCTCCCCGCTGAAGGAGCCGCTCGCTTCTCTCGCTCTCTCGCTCTCTCTCTCTCTCTCTCTCTCGCTCTCTCTCTCTCTCTCGCTCTCTCTCTCTCTCTCGGTTGCGCTGCGCCCGATTGGTCCGCGCTCGTTCATGTGATACGGGACTGACGTCAATGGGGAGGCGAGCGGATGAGCCGTGTGTCTTTAGCGTTTGAGTGTCTGCCTCCCCCCCCCCCCCCCCCCCCCTCCCTCCCTCCTCCCGCCCTCCCTCCCTCCCTCCTCTTCCTCCTCCTCCTCCTCTTCCTCACCCTTGCAGAGAAATGGAGGAGAGAGAATCCGGGTGAGTTCCTCTCGGATGCAGCATCACCGTTCCGGGGAAGGTCGGAGCCGCCGAGACGCGACTGACGAGGGAAAACCTGCTGTCAAATGCCAGTAAATACGGTCCGCGATGACGTCACAAGGGGAAGGGGAAGGGGGGATTCCGCCCCCCCTCCTCCGTCAATCTTTTCATTTCCTCAAAGCGAAAACATGAAAACTCCTCAGAAAGTTTGAGAAATAAAACTAAAAAGTAAAAAAAAATACCTTTCAAATGAAAATTGAATCATTTTTGTGTTTTTTTTGTTTTAGAAGTTTTATGTTTACATGGCAACGTTTTTTTTTTTTTTTTAAATAAAAACAAGTCCCTGCAGTTATGGAGTTATCATTTTTGTCCACTTGTTGGCGCTGTTGTTAGACACACACGCACGCACGCACACACACACACACACACACACACACACACACACACACACACACACACACACACACACACACACACACACACACACACACACACACACACACACACACACACACACACACACACACACACAGAGCAGAGAACAATGAACTCTAAACATTGACAAGGAAAATGAAGAAGACATTCTGGTGGACGGACAAGTTGGATTGTTATTATGGTGACTTCAAAATAAAAGTACCAAGTTGGATTGTTATTATGGTGACTTCAAAATAAAAGTACCAAGTTGGATTGTTATTATGGTGACTTCAAAATAAAAGTACCAAGTTGGATTGTTATTATGGTGACTGTCAAAATAAAAGTACCAATTTGGATTGTTATTACGGGGACTGTCAAAATAAAAGTACCAAGTTGGATTGTTATTACGGTGACTGTCAAAATAAAACCACCAAGTTGGATTGTTATTATGGTGACTGTCAAAATAAAAGTATAAAGTTGGATTGTTGTTACGGTGACTGTCAAAATAAAACCACCAAGTTGGATTGTTATTATGGTGAGTGTCAAAATAAAACCACCAAGTTGGATTGTTATTATGGTGACTGTCAAAATAAAAGTACCAATTTGGATTGTTATTACGGGGACTGTCAAAATAAAAGTACCAAGTTGGATTGTTATTATGGTGACTGTCAAAATAAAAGTACCAATTTGGATTGTTATTACGGGGACTGTCAAAATAAAAGTACCAAGTTGGATTGTTATTACGGTGACTGTCAAAATAAAACCACCAAGTTGGATTGTTATTATGGTGACTGTCAAAATAAAAGTATAAAGTTGGATTGTTGTTACGGTGACTGTCAAAATAAAACCACCAAGTTGGATTGTTATTATGGTGAGTGTCAAAATAAAACCACCAAGTTGGATTGTTATTATGGTGACTGTCAAAATAAAAGTACCAAGTTGGATTGTTATTATGGTGACTGTCAAAATAAAAGTATAAGGTTGGATTGTTGTTACGGTGACTGTCAAAATAAAACCACCAAGTTGGATTGTTATTATGGTGAGTGTCAAAATAAAACCACCAAGTTGGATCATTATTACGGTGACTGTCAAAATAAAACCACCAAGTTGGATTGTTATTATGGTGACTGTCAAAATAAAACTATAAAGTTGGATTGTTTTTATGGTGACTGTCAAAATAAAAGTACCAAGTTGGATTGTTATTACGGTGACTGCCAAAATAAAAGTACAAAGTTGGATCGTTATTATGGTGACTGTATTGTTATTATGATGACTGTCAAAATAAAAGTACCAATTTGGATTGTTATTATGGTGACTGTCAAAATAAAAGTCCACAGTTGGATTGTTATTACGGTCACTGTCAAAATAAAAGTCCACAGTTGGATCGTTATCACGGTGACTGTCAAAATAAAAGTCCACAGTTGGTTGCCATGGCGACTCGTCTCTCCATCCTGGACGTCACGTCAGTCGCAAGGTGGAAAAAGTTCGTCGCAACAATGAAGCTGTTTTGAAGACGACGGAGGAGCCGGGGGACGGAGCTGACGGAGCAACGCTGGATCGTCTCCGGTGGATCGTCTCCGGTGGATCGTCTCCGGTGGATCGTCTCCACGACAACCAGCGTCTCGCTGCGTCTCCGTCTTCGTCTCCCTCGTTCCCACAAGAGGAGAAGCTTTCCTGCAGCGACACCTTCGGCTCTGCAGCTGCTGTCGTCCTGCAGACGAGTCTCAGCTCGTCCTCCTCGTCTCGTCTCGTCTCGTCTCGTCTCGTCTCGTCTCGTCTCGTCTCGTCTCGCTGCCCGGTCCAGTGCAGCAGCAGAGAAAACGACGCTCGCAGCAACGTTGTTTGGAAACGACGTCAATGACGTCGTTTCTCCTTCCAAGTGCTTTTGTTGGTTTTGTTTACGTTTTGGCCCGTTTGTCTCGTTTTCTTCACTTTGTCTCGTTTTCTTCACTTTGTCTCGTTTTCTTCATTTTGTCTGGTTTTCTTCATTTTGTCTGGTTTTCTTCACTTTGACTCGTTTTCTTCACTTTGTCTCGTTTTCTTCATTTTGTCTGGTTTTCTTCATTTTGTCTCGTTTTCTTCACTTTGACTCGTTTTCTTCACTTTGTCTCGTTTTCTTCACTTTGTCTCGTTTTCTTCACTTTGTCTCGTTTTCTTCATTTTGTCTGGTTTTCTTCATTTTGTCTGGTTTTCTTCACTTTGACTCGTTTTCTTCACTTTGTCTCGTTTTCTTCATTTTGTCTGGTTTTCTTCATTTTGTCTCGTTTTCTTCACTTTGACTCGTTTTCTTCACTTTGTCTCGTTTTCTTCATTTTGTCTGGTTTTCTTCACTTTGACTCGTTTTCTTCACTTTGTCTCATTTTCTTCATTTTGTCTCGTTTTATTCTCATTTTGTTGTTGGTTTTGTTTATGTTTTGGCCCATTTGTTTTGTTTTCTTCACTTTGTCTTGTTTTCTTCACTTTGTCTCATTTTTTTCACTTTGTCTCGTTTTCTTCACTTTGTCTCGTTTTCGGCATTTTCTTGTTCTTTTAAGCAGTTTTGTTTAGTTTTTAAGTTGTTTTGTTTTTGTCATTTTATCTTGTTTATAGTTGTTTTGTCTCGTACTGCAGTCTGACTCATTTAGTAGTTTTCACTTATTTTCAATTTTAATTTTCAATTTTTTTATTTTTTTTTAGTTATTTTGTTTATTTTTTTAGTTAATCTGCCTTGCTTTTTCTGGTTTTTGTTGTTTTTGTCTCATTTTTGTCATTTTATCTTGTTTCTCATTGTTTTGTCTCGTCCGGCAGTCTGACTCCTTTTATAGTTTATTTGCGCTGCACTTTGAGCTCGTTCTGTTGTTTTGACCGACTTTGTAGTTGTTTTGTCTCGTCTTGTACTTTTGTTTCACTTTCCTGCTCTTTTGTCTCGTTGTGTTGTTGACTCATGTCGTCTTGTCCTTCAGGACTCACACACCAGTAGTTTAGTATTTTTGCAGGTTGTGTGTATAAATATCTAGATCTCTGGTTTCTGTTGTGTAATTCTGGACGTTTCTGTGCGTTCAGGTCGTTTCCTTCTTGTTTTGTCTCTCGTTTGTGTTTTTTGCTTCGACTTGCTTTACCTTTGTTTTCTACTTTTTGTGTTTTTGAAAATCAAAGGTTTCAAACAGAGATGAAATTTTTTTTTCACATGTTTATTAAAGTAAATAGAACACACACACACACACACACACACACACACACACACACACACACACACACACACACACACACACACACACACACACACACACACACACACACACACGGAAAATAATTATTCTTCTAATGAAACAGATTCTACATTTAAACAATTTGTCAGAAGTTTCAGTGAATCAACGACTTTACATTTAATTTCAAGATAAAAGACTTTAGATTGTTTCTAGAATCTCTGATTGTGACGTCATCAGATCGTTTTCATCAGTTTGACTTCAGTTTGTCTCGTTTAGGGAGAGAGAGAGAGAGAGAGAGAGAGAGACAGAGAGAGAGAGAGAGAGGGGGAGGAAGAGAGAGAGGGAGAGACAGAGAGAGAGAGAGCGAGGGAGAGAGGGAGAGAGAGAGAGAGAGAGGGAGAGAGAGAGAGAGATACAAAGAGAGAGAGACAGAGAGAGAGAGAGAGAGAGAGAGAAAGACAGAGAGAGCGATAGAGAGGGAGAGAGAGAGAGAGATACAGAGAGAGAGAGAGAGACACAGAGAGAGAGAGAGGGAGGGAGGGAGAGAGAGAGAGATGGAGAGAGAGACAGAGAGAGAGAGGGGGACAGAGAGAGACAGAGAGAGGGAGAGAGAGAGAGAGATAGAGAGAGAGAGGGAGAGAGAGAAAGACAGAGAGAGCGATAGAGAGGGAGAGAGAGAGAGAGATACAGAGAGAGAGAGACAGAGAGAGAGAGACAGAGAGAGAGAGAGAGAGAGATGGAGAGAGAGACAGAGAGAGAGAGGGGGACAGAGAGAGACAGAGAGAGGGAGAGAGAGAGAGAGATAGAGAGAGAGGGAGAGAGAGAAAGACAGAGAGAGCGATAGAGAGGGAGAGAGAGAGAGAGATACAGAGAGAGAGAGACAGAGAGAGAGAGAGAGAGAGAGAGATAGAGAGGGAGAGAGAGAGAGATGGAGAGAGAGACAGAGCGAGAGAGGGGGACAGAGAGAGAGGGAGAGAGAGAGAGAGAGATAGAGAGGGAGAGAGAGATGGACAGACAGACAGACCAGCGTGACTTAATTCCTGTGACCAACACGTTTCACACTCTTACAAAACTTCCTCCTGGATCAGGTGCTAAACCCCGCCCCCTCCTGTGGCGCTCCAGCTAAACCCCGCCCCCTCCTGTGGCGCTCCAGCTAAACCCCGCCCCCTCCTGTGGCGCTCCAGCTAAACCCCGCCCCCTCCTGTGGCGCTCCAGCTAAACCCCGCCCCCTCCTGTGGTGCTCCAGCTAAACCCCGCCCCCTCCTGTGGTGCTCCAGCTAAACCCCGCCCCCTCCTGTAGCACTCCAGCTAAACCCCGCCCCCTCCTGTGGTGCTCCAGCTAAACCCCGCCCCCTCCTGTGGCGCTCCAGCTAAACCCCGCCCCCTCCTGTGGCGCTCCAGCTCACGAGTCATGAGGTGTTTAGTAAACAGAGCGGCTGCACAGTTTACTGTCAACCTGGAGACAGAGGACGGCCACGCTAGACCTCGTCACGTCTGTTCTAACTCACAGCGCTAGGAGCTAACCACAGTGCTAAAAGCTAACGGCAGTAATAAAAGCTAACAACAGTGCTAAAAGCTAATGGCAGTAATAAAAGCTAACAACAGTGCTGAAAGCTAATGGCAGTGCTAAAAGCTAACAACAGTGCTAAAAGCTAACATCAGTGCTAAAAGCTAATGGCAGTGCTAAAAGCTAACAGCAGTGCTGAAAGCTAGCAACAGTGCAACAAGCTAATAGCAGTGCTAAAAGCTAACGGCTGTGCTAAAAGCTGACAACAGTGCTGAAAGCTAACGGCAGTGCTAAAAGCTAACAACAGTGCTTAAAGCTAACAGCAGTGCTAAAAGCTAACAGCAGTGCTAAAAGCTAACGGCAGTGCTAAAAGCTAATGGCAGTGCTATAAGCTACCAACAGTGCTAAAAGCTAACAACAGTGCTAAAAGCTAACGGCAGTGCTAAAAGCTAATGACAGTGCTAAAAGCTAACTGCAGTGCCGGTGTCTTTTCTTCAAAATAAAGCACATAAATCACAATTTCTGTCCGTGTCAGATGGTGTTTTTATTTTCCGTTAAAGGTGCAGTACAGAGGATTTTAGCAGTACCACTGTTTGTGCACTGGGTGGCAGCAGTGAGGCGACGATGTCAGCTTTCTACTTGAAGGAGTCGCCACCAGGAAATCAGACTCGTTAAAACATGGATGTCGGCGTTGGACCGCGGTCGAAACGCTCCTGGAGTTTGAAAGACTTTTTCTTTGTTCAAACCAGAATCGCCCACCAGGGGGCGCACCCTGAAACCGGAGCTTCTGATTAGGCTCTGATGTTTTTGTCAACAAAGGAAGCTGATGTAAACATGAGAGCAAAGGACTGCTATGCTATTGCTATACTGTTGCTATGCTATCGCTATGCCGTCGCTATGCTGTCTCTAAGCTATCGCTGTGCTGTCTCTATGCCATTGTTATGCTATCGTGATGCCGTCGCTATGCTATCGCTATGCCGTCACTATGCTATCGCAATGTCGTCGCTATGCTATCGCTATGCTGTCACTATGCTACTGCTATGCCGTCTCTAAGCTATTGCTGTGCGGTCTCTATGCCATTGCTATGGTATCGCGATGCCGTGGCTATGCTATCGCGATGCCGTGGCCATGCTATCGCTATACCGTCGCTATGCTATCGCTAAGCTGTCTCCAAGCTATCGCTATGCTGTTGCTACGCAATTGCGAGGTTGTTGCTATGCTGTCGCTATGCTATCACTATGCCGTCTCTAAGCTATTGCTGTGCTGTCTCTATGCCATTGCTATGGTATCGCGATGCCGTCACCATGCTATCGCGATGCCGTGGCTATGCTATCGCTATACCGTCACTATGCTATCGCTATGCTATTGCTATGCTGTCTCCAAGCTATCGCTATGCTGTTGCTACGCAATTGCGAGGTTGTTGCTATGCTGTCGCTATGCTATCACTATACTGTCATACTACTGTCGCTATGCCGTCGCCATGCTATCCATGAGTGACGGTTCCTGCAGCAGATCAAGTCGCGGTCAGAATCTCATGTTGCCTCATGACAGGAAGTCGAGGATGAAACTCCAGGTTTCATTTCGTTCCTCGTGAATTTGAGGAATTGATTTAAAGACAATTTAGAGACGAGATTAGCAGCTGACGACTCCTTTAAGAACGGGGATAAAAAAAAAGATTGTTTCTGTTTGTGTCAGTACTCAGTACTGACAAGTTAGTACTCGTACTTGTACTCGTGCTTTACTCAGTACTGCGTTTATATTTAGAAAAACTGAATATCAGCTCATACAATCACATTTCCAATAACTTGAAGCGTGACTTTGGGCAGATCTGTATTTGTCCAACTAGAAGTGACGGAGCTGTTCCGTCTAGAACGTGGCGGTGGTGCCCCTCCCCCCTCCGGAGGTTCTATTGTTCCCGAGTCGCTCTGGGCTGCCGCTCGCCGTCCAGCCTGAGATCTGCTGGAGGCGTGTCTGAGTCAACAGCGCCGGACGGACAGCGGCAGCTGGAACTCGCCACGAGAACAAACGGGGTCACGAGATGCCAAAACCGTACCGCCGTAAAGCCGGGTCAAAGGTCGCCGAGCGGCGCCGCCACTTTGTGGACAGACCCGGGAAATAAACACCCAATCGAATTACACTGAGCACAAGACAGGACAGGAAACTCATCTTCACTGATGACATATATATATATATATATATTTATATATATTTAACTTTGCCAACAGAGTTGGTCGAGAAGGTTTTGTTTTCATCTGCATACATTTATTTATTTATCAGTTTGCTTTGATCTATTTGCCCAACATTTCATTAAGACGTCTCACCTGAATTCCATGAAATCTTCAGAGATGATTTGTCGTCAAGGATCAACAGATTTTAGGACGTTAACGACTAAATGTTTCTGAATAAATAAATAAAATAAAATAAAAACTACAGCAACTGTCCCATACCGTCTCCTCCTGATGGAGGAGATCAAAGGAGATCAGTGTCTGTTGCCATGGAGACGCTCAGTGTTTCACAGTGATGTAGCTACCCGACAGGCTAGTTAGCATCGACATGAGCTAACGGTTAACATGCTAGTGATGCTAACTTGGTTCTACAAACAAATGTGGCGTTGGTGATGCTGCGCTCTACCGACTGTAGCTCTACGTTTATTACTACTCTAGACTCCTCAGTGAGAGACGACGACAGAGAGACGCTCACCTTTTATTGTCTTATCGCTTAACGCTTTAGTGTGAAAATCCAACAAACATAATAATTTTAATAATATTTTGAAAAAGCTGCACGGAGACGGACGCAGAGTATTTTTGTAAAGTTTCACCTTGGGAGACGTTTTCAAACATTTCCGTGACTCTGAGCAACGTCGTCGTCTAAAACGACTCTAAAACGCCACAAAATCATTTTAGCAATTTGAATAATTTCACTTGTTTGGCCAACATTAAGTAATTTAGTCGTTTATTTTGGCTTTTATCCTTTTCACTTAATTAAAAAAAAAAAAAAAAAATCCTTTTAGCTTTTGTAGCCGTTTGTGGCGCTGTTAGCTGTTAGCCGCTAGCTGTTAGCCGCTGGCGGTTCACCAACAGGCTCAGCTGGATGATGGGAGCTCACAGGTCTGACCAATCGCCTCTGCTGATGCATTCTGGGAAACGCGTCTAAAGCAGCGTTCACGTGATCCACGCCGTCGCCTCGCGTCTTTTCCAGAACCGGAAAACGTTTCTTCAAAGGATTTTATTTCCTCCGCTCTTCTTACAGACGTTTGGAATTTTTCTATTCTATTTTTAAAAAACAAACAGTGAGTGTAACGTCCCCTTGGTGCAGCGGGTGGCAGCAGTGAGGAACTGATGGAACTGAACCACGGAACCGAACCACGGAACTGAACCACAGAACCGAACCACGAAACCGAACCATGGAACCGAACCACGGAACTGAACCACGGAACCATGGAACCGAACCACGGAACGTAAACTTCTGACCAGGAATGAACTGAAAGCTAAAAATCACAGAATCCCACAAGAAATATATTAAAAAACGATCTGATCAGACGACGTCGTCCCGTCGAGTCAGAGAGCAGAAGGTCCGACCCCCCCGACCCCCCCACCCCCCCCCCGACCCCCAGACTCATCCTCAGTAATCTATTACTTTAGTGTTTGTGTGTCTGCCGAGGCCTCCAGCAGGTTCTAGGTACCGGCGTGCTAACATGGTGGTGATCCCAGACAAACACCCCCCCTCCCCCCACCCCCCGGTTCAGATCCAGAACACCCCCCCCCTCCCCCCACCCCCCGGTTCAGATCCTGAACATCCCCCCTCCCCCCACCACCGGTTCAGATCCAGAACACCCCCTCCCCCCACCAGTTCAGATCCTGAACATCCCCCCTCCCTCCCCCACCAGTTCAGATCCTGAACACCCCCCCCCCTCCCCCCACCAGTTCAGATCCTGAACAGCCCCCCTCCGGTTCAGATCCAGAACACCCCCCCCTCCCCTCCCCCACCAGTTCAGATCCTGAACACCTCCCCCCACCAGTTCAGATCCTGAACACCCCCCCTCCGGTTCAGATCCAGAACACCCCCCCCTCCCCTCCCCCACCAGTTCAGATCCTGAACACCCCCCCCTCCCCCCACCAGTTCAGATCCTGAACACCCCCCCTCCGGTTCAGATCCTGAACAGCCCCCCCCTCCCCCCACCAGTTCAGATCCTAAACACCCCCCCCCCCCCCCCCTCCCCCCCACCAGTTCAGATCCTGAACAGCCCCCCCCTCCCCCCACCAGTTCAGATCCTAAACACCCCCCCCCCCCCCCACCAGTTCAGATCCTGAACAGCCCCTGGCTGAGCTGCAGGCGGAACAGGCGGCAGTTAGCAAGGCGCAGCGTGGCGCAGGCGGTCCTGCAGAGGTCGGTGGGCAGCATGTCCTTGGTGCGGTGCCACGTCCCCGAGCTGCGCCGGAACTCCCGGATGTAGTCGAACCTCGCACCTGCAGGGCGGCGACAGCGGGAGTCAGACCGTGAGGCGGGGGGGGGGCAGGGTGGCGCTCTTCCTTCACACGACGGCGTACAGTGAAAGACGCAGTGGGTTTTTTTGTGGGTTTTTTCGTTTCAGAAATGGTTCGGGTTTCCACGGAAACGACTCGGGGGGAAAAAAATGCTATTCTTATATTCAGAAACACTGAACCTGAACCTGGACCAGGACCAGGACCTGTACAGGACCTGGACCAGGACCCAGTTCAGGGCCTCAGAAAAGTTAGGTTTCAATTTGTTTCCATGGAGACGGAGCGTTTTCAAAAAGTTGCGTTTCCAGAAGCAAGAAGGTTTTACGTTTTTCACTGAAACGTCGTCGTACAAACGAGTCTTTCTTCTAACGAATCATTTCTTCTAACGAATCACTTCTTCTTCTAACGAATTGCTTCTTCTTCTAACGAATCATTTCTTCTAACGAATCACTTCTTCTAACGAATCATTTCTTCTAACGAATCACTTCTTCTTCTAACGAATCGCTTCTTCTAACGAATCATTTCTTCTAACGAATCACTTCTTCTTCTAACGAATCGCTTCTTCTAACGAATCGCTTCTTCTAACGAATCGCTTCTTCTAACGAATCACTTCTTCTAACGAATCATTTCTTCTAACGAATCATTTCTTCTAACGAATCACTTCTTCTTCTAACGAATCGCTTCTTCTAACGAATCATTTCTTATAATGAATAATTTTTCTAACGAATCATTTCTAATGAATCATTTCTTCTAATGAATCACTTGTTCATTAGAAGAAAAACTTCCTGCAAAAGAATCAAAATGAATCCAGAACTTTTTACATCTTATGTCCCAGATTAAGTCTGAAAAATGACGTGTGTGTGTGTGTGTGTGTGTGTGTGTGTGTGTGTGTGTGTGTGTGTGTGTGTGTGTGTGTGAGATAAACACCCCCCCCCCCCCCCAGTGGGTGCAGGTACTGACCCGTGTCCAGGTCTCCCACCACGTAGATGCTGGCCCCGATGGGGACGGCCCCGTACACGAAGGACGAGCTGGTCTGGGTGCACAAGTCCTGGTCGTCCAGGAACATCCACCTGCAACACAAGGCAGGTCTCAGTCCCCCACCTGGTCCTGGTCCTGGTCCCCAACATGGTCCCAGTCCTAACCCTATTGCAGCTGTTCTGGGTGCTGCTGGCTGCCTCCCCCTGCTGGTAGGACCTGGTACTGCGGCGTCTCACTGCCTCCCCCTGCTGGTAGCACCTGGTACTGCAGCTGTTCTGCAGTACCAGGTGCCTGCCTCCCCCTGCTGGTAGCACCTGGTACTGCAGTGTCTCACCGCCTCCCCCTGCTGGTAGCACCTGGTACTGCGGCGTCTCACCGCCTCCCCCTGCTGGTAGCACCTGGTACTGCAGGTCGCCTCCCCCTGCTGGTAGCACCTGGTACTGCAGCGTCTCACTGCCTCCCCCTGCTGGTAGCACCTGGTACTGCAGCGTCTCACTGCCTCCCCATGCTGGTAGCACCTGGTACTGCAGCGTCTCACCGCCTCCCCCTGCTGGTAGCACCTGGTACTGCAGCGTCTCACCGCCTCCCCCTGCTGGTAGCACCTGGTACTGCAGCGTCTCACCGCCTCCCCCTGCTGGTAGCACCTGGTACTGCAGCGTCTCACCGCCTCCCCCTGCTGGTAGCACCTGGTACTGCAGCGTCTCACCGCCTTCCCCTGCTGGTAGCACCTGGTACTGCAGCGTCTCACCGCCTCCCCCTGCTGGTAGCACCTGGTACTGCGGCGTCTCACCGCCTCCCCCTGCTGGTAGAACCTGGTACTGCAGTGTCTTGCCGCCTCCCCCTGCTGGTAGCACCTGGTACTGCAGGTCGCCTCCCCCTGCTGGTAGCACCTGGTACTGCAGCGTCTCACCTCCTCATCTCGTCGTGGTAAAACTCCGACTTGCAGGTCGTCATCTGTCGCTGCGCGGCGTCTTCGCTCTCCTGGCTGCGGACGCCTCCGAACACGTAGAGCTCCTGGCCCACGCCGCACGCCACCGAGCCGAACCTGGATCCCATTACAGTTACTAGTTACTTCTCCATAGTTACCAGAGTCCTACCATACCAGCTACTGCCAGAGGAAGGTAACTAACCCCTCGGTCAAACTAACCCCAGAGGAGTCTGAACGACGTGCTGCAGTACTATTAGATTACAGTTACATATTACTTATTGAAATAAGTAGTACTGCTAGTAGTACTAGTTACTTTGTAATGTAGCGCTTGCATTGTATTTGGTAATCTCCCTCAGTGTGGCTGATATTGACAAGAAGTATTACTGTAGTGGCAGGATTGGATTACAGTTACTTCGAGAAAATAAAGCTACTAGTTGATTCAACTGGAAAAGTAACTAGTTACTGTTACTAGTTGATTCAACTGGAAAAGTAACTAGTTATGAGTTGATTCAACTGGAAAAGTAACTAGTTACTGTTACTAGTTGATTCAACTGGAAAAGTAACTAGTTATGAGTTGATTCAACTGGAAAAGTAACTAGTTACTGTTACTAATTGATTCAACTGGAAAAGTAACTAGTTATCAGTTGATTCAACTGGAAAAGTAACTAGTTACTGTTACTAGTTGATTACACTGAAAAGGTAACTAGTTACTGTTACTAGTTGATTCAACTGGAAAGGTAACTAGTTACTGTCACTAGTTGATTCAACTGGAAAAGCAACTAGTTACTGTTACTAGTTGATTACACTGAAAAGGTAACTAGTTACTGTTACTAGTTGATTCAACTGGAAAAGTAACTAGTTACTGTTACTAGTTGATTCAACTGGAAAAGCAACTAGTTACTGTTACTAGTTGATTACACTGAAAAGGTAACTAGTTACTGTTACTAGTTGATTCAACTGGAAAAGTAACTAGTTACTGTTACTAGTTGATTCAACTGGAAAAGTAACTAGTTACTCTTACTAGTTAATTCAACTGGAAAAGTAACTAGTTACTGTTACTTGTTGATTCAACTGGAAAAGTAACTAGTTACTGTTACTAGTTGATTCAACTGGAAAAGTAACTAGTTACTAGCTGGATTAGCTCATGAGTGGCATTTACTCCACTTGTTACAGTAGTAACAGATTACAGTTACACAGTGAAGTTACACTGAGATTATAATCTTTACGGTTTGGATTAGAAGTCGACTCGTTTCCTCCTGAAACTCTGAAACTCTGAAACCCTGCAGCTCCACGCCGACGCAACTTTCACTTCCTGTTGAGCAACAAACACGAGGCTGAACTTCACCCTGCAGTACTCTGTAATCCCACTGTAATAGATTACTGTTACACTGCTACCAACACTGCTACAGTGACTGGAGTGTCACTGTGAAAATTACATCTGAAAGATACATACAGCATCTTCCTCCTCTAACACAAGATTATAGAGCATCTTCCTCCTCTAACACCAGATTTTAGAGCATCTTCCTCCTCCAACACAAGATTATAGAGCATCTTCCTCCTCCAACACAAGATTATAGAGCATCTTCCTCCTCTAACACCAGATTATAGAGCATCTTCCTCCTCTAACATTAGATTATAGAGCATCTTCCTCCTCTAACATCAGATTATAGAGCATCTTCCTCCTCTATCACCAGATTATAGAGCATCTTCCTCCTCTATCACCAGATTATAGAGCATCTTCCTCCTCTGACACCAGATTATAGAGCATCTTCCTCCTCTGACACCAGATTATAGAGCATCTTCCTCCTCTGACACCAGATTATAGAGCATCTTCCTCCTCTGACACCAGATTATAGAGCATCTTCATCCTCTAATCCAGATTATAGAGCATCTTCCTCCTCTGACACCAGATTATAGAGCATCTTCATCCTCTAACACCAGATTATAGAGCATCTTCCTCCTCTAATCCAGATTATAGAGCATCTTCCTCCTCTAACACAGAAAATAGAGCATCTTCCTCCTCTAACACAGATTATAGAGCATCTTCCTCCTCTAACACCAGATTATAGAGCATCTTCCTCCTCTAACACCAGTTTATAGAGCATCTTCCTCCTCTAACACCAGATTATAGAGCATCTTCCTCCTCTAACACTGATGATAGAGCATCTTCCTCCTCTAACACTGATGATAGAGCATCTTCCTCCTCTAACACAGATTATAGAGCATCTTCCTCCTCTAACACAGACTATAGAGCATCTTCCTCCTAACATCAGATTATAGAGCATCTTCCTCCTCTAACACAGATTATAGAGCATCTTCCTCCTCACCGTCTCTCCTTCAGAGGACACAGTCCCGTCCACTGTTGAGTTTTAGGGTCAAAACTTTCCACGGAGTCGAAGAGTTTCCCGTACGAGCCGCCGCCGATGGCGTAGATCTTCTTGTTCATGGAGGCGTAGCAGCCGACCTGCAGGGGGCGACAGAGAGACACGGTGTGTGTGTGTGTGTGTGTGTGTGTGTGTGTGTGTGTGTGTGTGTGTGTGTGTGTGTTACCTTGCGGACCATGGTCATGCTGGTCTGGCCCCTCCAGGAGTTGCAGTGCGGGTCGTAGGCCTCCACGGTCAGCAGCTCGGCGGCGTCGCTCTCTCCTCCCAGGACGTAGATCAGACCGTCCAGTTCCACCACGCCGAAGCTCTGACGGGCCTGACAGCGCACAGAACGAGGGAACGACGAGGAAATGACGAGGAAATAACGAGGAAATAATGATGAAATAACCACGAAATAACGATAAAATTATGACGAAATAACGAGGAAATTACGACGAAATTACAACAAAAGAACGACGAAATAACGACGAAATAACGACAAATTAATAACGAAATTACGACGAAATAACAATGAAATAATGACAAATTAATAACGAAATTACGACGAAATAACAACGAAATAATGACGAAATAACGACAAATTAATAACGAAATTACGACGAAATAACAATGAAATAATGACGAAATAACGACAAATTAATAACGAAATTACGACGAAATAACAATGAAATAATGACGAAATAATGACAAATTAATAACGAAATTACGACGAAATAACAACGAAATAATGACGAAATAACGACAAATTAATAACGAAATTACGACGAAATAACGACGAAATAACAACGAAATAATGACGAAATAACGACAAATTAATAACGAAATTACGACGAAATAACAACGAAATAATGACAAATTAATAACGAAATTACGACGAAATAACAACGAAATAATGACGAAATAATGACAAATTAATAACGAAATTACGACGAAATAACAACGAAATAATGACGAAATAACGACAAATTAATAACGAAATTACGATGAAATAACAACGAAATAATGACGAAATAATGACAAATTAATAACGAAATTACGACGAAATAACGACGAAATAACGACAAATTAATAACGAAATTACGACGAAATAACGACGAAATAACGACGAAATAATGACGAAATAATGACAAATAACGAAATTACGACGAAATAACAATGAAATAACGACGAAATAACGACAAATTAATAACGAAATTACGACGAAATAACATGTTCAAATAAAAAAATCATTAATTCATTTAAACACATTAGTCAACTCATTTAAAAAATAAAACTTGTAATCATTTAAAAATTGTATTTATTAGTTATTTCTTTTGATATATTTTCTATATATTCTTAATCATTGGGTTTATACAGACTTTATCCATCGTGTTATTTTTATATATTTTATTCAGGTTTTATTCAGGTCAAAATTGTATTTTACTTTTTAATCAACTTTCACTTAAAGTATTTCTAAAAACGAATTAATTCCAAAAGCAGCAGCTCAGAGTATTTTTATATCTAAATATAAAAGTTTAATACTCGTATAAACATTTAAATATGTATTTTGTTATGACCTTAAATAAGGAACTGAATCATTCGCTCTTGATTATATTTGTATTTATGTGCTTGAATCTTGATGTTTGTTTATTAATTTCCATTTTATTCTTAGAGACAGGAAGTGAGATTCTCTGCTGCTCTGCTGCCCCCTGCTGGTCGCGAGCGGAACTCCTCCCAAACCACTGCTGAAATCACCTTTTACTCGTTTTATTTTAGTTTATTTTATGAAAAATCAGACGAGTGTGTGTGTGTGTGTGTGTGTGTGTGTGTGTGTGTGTGTGTGTGTGTGTGCACCTGCAGCATGGGGGCGATGGCGCTCCAGCTGTTGGCGTCGGGGTCGTACTTCTCCCCGCCGTCCAGCACCTGGTTGTCCTGGTCCGTCCCGCCCAGGGTGAACAGGAAGCCCTCTGACACACACACACACACACACACACACACACACACACACACACACACACACACACACACCCTGTGAGAAGCTGCTGATGATGGACGACTTCCCGCGGCGGCGGCGGCGGCGGTACTACTGACCGGCGGCCACCACGCCGTGGTTGATGCGAGCCTTGCTCATGGGCTCCAGGCTGATCCAGGCCAGCCGGTTGGAGTCGTACAGCGGACACATGCAGCGCGTCGCCGCCGTCGGCTTCCTGGTTCTGTTGAGAACGAAACGAAACGAAAGACACGAGAGCAGTAATCTGATTACTGTCAGAAATAACTCCTCGTGTTTCACCCCAAATTCACGTTTTACCCGTTTCCATGGAAACGGATAAAACAGTCGCAGCGTTTTAGAAAAGTAGCGTTTTCTTCGGTTTCCACGGAGACGGAATGGGAGTGTTTTCAAAAAGTCCCCCCCTCCCCCCCCGTTTCCATGGAGACACACCAGATTAGTTTTCGAAAAGTTCCAACTTGGGAGCCGTTTTCAAGAAGTTGCGTCGTCATGGAAACGGATAAAACAGTCGCAGCGTTTTCGAAAAGTAGCGTTTTCTTCGGTTTTCATGGAGATGGAATGGGAGTGTTTTCAAAAAGTTTACCCCCCCCCCCCCGTTTCCATGGAGACACACCAGATTCATTTTCCGAAAAGTTCCACCTTGGGAGCCGTTTTCAGCGGCCCCCCCGGGCAGCGTCGTCATGGAAACAGATAAAACAGTCGCAGCGTTTTGAAAAAGTAGCGTTTTCTTCGGTTTCCATGGAGACGGAATGGAGTGTTTTCAAAAAGTTTGCATCCCCCCCCGTTTCCATGGAGACACACCAGATTCGTTTTCGAAAAGTCCCACCTTGGGAGCCGTTTTCAGCGGCCCCGGGCAGCGTCGTCATGGAAACGGATAAAACAGTCGCAGCGTTTTGAAAAAGTAGCATTTTCTTCGGTTTCCATGGAGACGGAATGGAGTGTTTTCAAAAAGTTTGCATCCCCCCCCCGTTTCCATGGAGACACACCAGATTCGTTTTCGAAAAGTCCCACCTTGGGAGCCGCTTTCAGCGGCCCCGGGCAGCGTCGTCATGGAAACGGATAAAACAGTCGCAGCGTTTTCTTTGGTTTCCATGGAGATGGAATGGGAGTGTTTTCAAAAAGTTTGCATCCCCCCCACCCCTGTTTCCATGGCGACACACCAGATTCGTTTTCCGAAAAGTTCTACCTTGGGAGCCGTTTTCAAGACGTTGCGTTTTCAGCGTCGTCATGGAAACGGACGCCAAAATGCAGAACAAAAACCCCGACGTTCCGGCGGACGAAGATTTGTGCGGAACACATTTTTGACTGAACGAGCCGCCACCAGGGGGCGTCCGGACCAACCGGAGGGAAGCGGGTTAGAAAGCGGCGGCGGCGGCGTCGTACTTGCGATCTTCTCCCCCGGCGATGACGATGCACTCGGAGTAGCCGCGGGGCTTGAAGGCGGCTAGCATGGCCTGGCCCCTCAGGGGCCCCTGGCTCAGCTCCGCCTGGCAGAAGTCCCGGATCACCTCCCTCATCAGAGGCTCGCCCATCGTCTGCAGCAACAGCAGCGGTCACACTGAGCAGCGGGTACGCAGCAGAACCAACCGTGTGACTTCGCTGAACCCCAGAGGTGAAGACAGTGTGTCGTCCCTCTCTCTCTCTCTCTCTCTTTTAGAAAGTGTGTTGCTCCAAGCAGCCAATCAGAAATCAGACCCTATATCGTGTCATCGGGGGTTCAGCCAATCACAATCACAGGTTAAGCTCCTCCCCCCCTTTGACTCCTCCCACAATCAGGCCTCTTTACCTGCTCTCTCAGGTAGCTGACGTCCAAACCCTGCAGCCACACCGCCGCCATCACCTCCTTCATGTGGACCTGAGGAAAGACCAGACAGTTACACACGTCCAGATGTGCAGGCGAGCGCCACCATATTTATATTATTTATATTTCCAGAGGTGGAGGCGAGCGCCACCATATTTATATTATTTATATTTCCAGAGGTGGAGGCGAGCGCCCCCAGATCTATATTATCTATATTTCCAGCGGTGGAGGCGGGCGCCCCCATATGTATATTTCCTATATTTCCAGCGGTGGAGGCGGGCGCCCCCAGATCTATATTATCTATGTTTCCAGCGGTGGAGGCGGGCGCCCCCAGATCTATATTATCTATATTTCCAGCGGTGCAGGCGAGCGCCCCCAGATCTATATTATCTATATTTCCAGCGGTGGAGGCGGGCGCCCCCAGATCTATATTATCTATATTTCCAGCGGTGGAGGCGGGCGCCCCCATATCTATATTTCCTATATTTCCAGCGGTGGAGGCGGGCGCCCCCATATCTATATTTCCAGCGGTGGAGGCGGGCGCCCCCAGATCTATATTATCTATATTTCCAGCGGTGGAGGCGGGCACCCCCAGATCTACATTTCCAGCGGTGGAGGCGAGCGCCCCCAGATCTATATTATCTATATTTCCAGCGGTGGAGGCGGGCGCCCCCAGATCTATATTATCTATATTTCCAGCGGTGGAGGCGGGCGCCCCCAGATCTATATTATCTATATTTCCAGCGGTGCAGGCGGGCGCCCCCAGATCTACACTTCCAGCGGTGGAGGCGGGCGCCCCCAGATCTATATTATCTATATTTCCAGCGGTGGAGGCGGGCGCCCCCATATCTATATTTCCTATATTTCCAGCGGTGGAGGCGGGCGCCCCCATATCTATATTTCCAGCGGTGGAGGCGGGCGCCCCCAGATCTATATTATCTATATTTCCAGCGGTGGAGGCGGGCGCCCCCAGATCTATATTATCTATATTTCCAGCGGTGGAGGCGGGCACCCCCAGATCTACATTTCCAGCGGTGGAGGCGAGCGCCCCCAGATCTATATTATCTATATTTCCAGCGGTGGAGGCGGGCGCCCCCAGATCTATATTATCTATATTTCCAGCGGTGCAGGCGGGCGCCCCCAGATCTACATTTCCAGCGGTGGAGGCGGGCGCCCCCAGATCTATATTATCTATATTTCCAGCGGTGCAGGCGGGCGCCCCCAGATCTACACTTCCAGCGGTGGAGGCGGGCGCCCCCAGATCTATATTATCTATATTTCCAGCGGTGGAGGCGGGCGCCCCCATATCTATATTTCCTATATTTCCAGCGGTGGAGGCGGGCGCCCCCATATCTATATTTCCAGCGGTGGAGGCGGGCGCCCCCAGATCTATATTATCTATATTTCCAGCGGTGGAGGCGGGCACCCCCAGATCTACATTTCCAGCGGTGGAGGCGAGCGCCCCCAGATCTATATTATCTATATTTCCAGCGGTGGAGGCGGGCGCCCCCAGATCTATATTATCTATATTTCCAGCGGTGCAGGCGGGCGCCCCCAGATCTACACTTCCAGCGGTGGAGGCGGGCGCCCCCAGATCTATATTATCTATATTTCCAGCGGTGCAGGCGGGCGCCCCCAGATCTACACTTCCAGCGGTGGAGGCGGGCGCCCCCAGATCTATATTATCTATATTTCCAGCGGTGGAGGCGGGCGCCCCCAGATCTATATTATCTATATTTCCAGCGGTGCAGGCGGGCGCCCCCAGATCTACACTTCCAGCGGTGGAGGCGGGCGCCCCCAGATCAATATTATCTATATTTCCAGCGGTGCAGGTGGGCGCCCCCAGATCTATATTATCTATATTTCCAGCGGTGCAGGCGGGCGCCCCCAGATCTACACTTCCAGCGGTGGAGGCGGGCGCCCCCAGATCAATATTATCTACACTTCCAGCGGTGCAGGCGGGCGCCCCCAGATCTATATTATCTATATTTCCAGCGGTGGAGGCGGGCGCCCCCAGATCTATATTATCTATATTTCCAGCGGTGGAGGCGGGCGCCCCCAGATCTATATTATCTATATTTCCAGCGGTGGAGGCGGGCGCCCCCAGATCTATATTATCTATATTTCCAGCGGTGGAGGCGGGCGCCCCCAGATCTATATTATCTATATTTCCAGCGGTGCAGGCGGGCGCCCCCAGATCTACATTTCCAGCGGTGGAGGCGGGCGCCCCCAGATCTATATTATCTATATTTCCAGCGGTGCAGGCGGGCGCCCCCAGATCTACACTTCCAGCGGTGGAGGCGGGCGCCCCCAGATCTATATTATCTATATTTCCAGCGGTGGAGGCGGGCGCCCCCATATCTATATTTCCTATATTTCCAGCGGTGGAGGCGGGCGCCCCCATATCTATATTTCCAGCGGTGGAGGCGGGCGCCCCCAGATCTATATTATCTATATTTCCAGCGGTGGAGGCGGGCACCCCCAGATCTACATTTCCAGCGGTGGAGGCGAGCGCCCCCAGATCTATATTATCTATATTTCCAGCGGTGGAGGCGGGCGCCCCCAGATCTATATTATCTATATTTCCAGCGGTGCAGGCGGGCGCCCCCAGATCTACACTTCCAGCGGTGGAGGCGGGCGCCCCCAGATCTATATTATCTATATTTCCAGCGGTGCAGGCGGGCGCCCCCAGATCTACACTTCCAGCGGTGGAGGCGGGCGCCCCCAGATCTATATTATCTATATTTCCAGCGGTGGAGGCGGGCGCCCCCAGATCTATATTATCTATATTTCCAGCGGTGCAGGCGGGCGCCCCCAGATCTACACTTCCAGCGGTGGAGGCGGGCGCCCCCAGATCAATATTATCTATATTTCCAGCGGTGCAGGTGGGCGCCCCCAGATCTATATTATCTATATTTCCAGCGGTGCAGGCGGGCGCCCCCAGATCTACACTTCCAGCGGTGGAGGCGGGCGCCCCCAGATCAATATTATCTACACTTCCAGCGGTGCAGGCGGGCGCCCCCAGATCTATATTATCTATATTTCCAGCGGTGGAGGCGGGCGCCCCCAGATCTATATTATCTACATTTCCAGCGGTGTAGGCGGGCGCCCCCAGATCTATATTATCTACACTTCCAGCGGTGCAGGCGGGCGCCCCCAGATCTATATTATCTACATTTCCAGCGGTGCAGGCGGGCGCCCCCAGATCTATATTATGGACACTCCACCCACCCGGCGCCCCTCCGGGTCGTGGCTGAACCAGCGCACCACGGCCTCCAGCACGTGCTTCTCGTTCCCCACGTTCAGCTTCTCGGTGGACAGGACTTCGCACAGCCGGGCCGGCGGGAGCTCCCGGAACTCCTCCGTCAGCGCCACGTCGCGGAAGTGCGTCTGCAGGAAGTCGGTGGCGACGTGGTGGACGTGGTGGAGGCAGTAGTGCAGCGAGAAGAGGCGGATGCCCACGCAGTTCTCCGCCGTGATGCAGCCCTCCAGGAACTGGCAGCACAGGAACTTCAGGTCGGTCATGAGGAGCAGGTCCGAGGCCTGGACCATGTCCTGGATGGTGTCCTCGCTCAGGCTGATCTGTGGGGGGAGGCGGGTGGGGCGGGGCCAGAAAAACACAGGACAATCAGGCTGATCTGGGGAGCGGGGGGTCAGAAAACACAGAATAATTAGACTGATACGAGGGGGCGGGGCTTGAAAACACAGAACAATCAGGCTGATCTGGGGGGGCGGGGCTTAAAAACACAGGACAATCAGGCTGATCTGGGGAGCGGGGGGTCAGAAAACACAGAATAGTTAGACTGATACGAGGGGGCGGGGCTTGAAAACACAGAACAATCAGGCTGATCTGGGGGGGCGGGGCTTAAAAACACAGAACAATCAGGCTGATCTGGGGAGCGGGGGGTCAGAAAACACAGAATAGTTAGACTGATACGAGGGGGCGGGGCTTGAAAACACAGAATAGTTAGACTGATACGAGGGGGCGGGGCCAGAAAAACACAGAACATCAGGTTGATCTGAGGGGACGGGGCCAGAAACAACTGGCTGATCTGAGGGGGCGGTGCTTAAAAACACAGGACAATCAGGCTGATCCGAGGGGGCGGGGCTTAAAAACAACATCAGGTTGGTCTGAGGGGGTGGGGCTAGAAAACGCAGAATAATTAGACTGACTTGAGGGGGCGGGGCCAGAAAACACAGAACAATCGGGCTGATCTGAAGGGGGCGGGGCCAGAAAACAGAATAATTAGACTGATTTGAGGGGGCGGGGCTAGAAAACACAACAATCAGGCTCATCTGAGGGGGCGGGGCTTAAAAACAACATCAGGTTGATCTGAGGAGGCGGGGGCCAGAAAACACAGAACAATCAGGCTGATCTGAGGGGGCGGGGCCAGAAACACAGAATAATTAGACTGACTTGAGGGGGCGGGGCCAGAAAACACAGAACATCAGGCTGATGTGAGGGGGCGGGGCCAGAAAACACAGAACATCAGGCTGATCTGAGGGGGCGGGGCTTGGAGGCGTTCCCAGACGTTAAAGGAAACCAGAATCAGACACTTTCTAGAATCTTCTGAAGGCGTGAACGCGATGATGAAAGTGGGCGTGTCCACTAGTGTGGCCAATCAGAGATGAGGGCGGAGCTTTCCGTCCAGAGGATTGGTTCCTCAAGGTTCCACACTCACTTCTCCACTGAAGATGTAGTCCAGGATCTGCTTCATGGTCGCCATGGAGACGCCCTGCAGCTCGATCCTGTACGTGGACCCGTCCTCCTTGGGGGGGTTGTAGTTCAGCTTGGTTCTGGGGGCGGGAAACAGAAGTGTGAGGGGGGGGGGGGGGGGGGGGGCGAAGAAAACGCTACTTTTCGAAAACCCTGCGACTGTTTTATCCGTTTCCATGACGACGCTGCCGGGGGGCCGCTGGAAACGCAACGTCTTGAAAATGGCTCCCAAGGTGGAACTTTTCGAAAACCAATCTGGTGTGTCTCCATGGAAACGGGGGGTGGGGGGGATGCAAACTTTTGGAAAACACTCCCATTCCGTCTCCATGGAAACCGAAGAGAACGCTACTTTTTCGAAAACGCCAGGACTGTTTTATCCGTTTCCACGACGACGCTGCCCGGGGGGCCGCTGGAAATGGCTCCCAAGGTGGAACTTTTCGAAAACCGAATCTGATGTGTCTCCATGGAAACGGGCGGGGGTGCAAACTTTTAGAAAACACTCCCATTCCGTCTCCATGGAAACCGAAGAAAACGCTACTTTTTCGAAAACGCTGCCACTGTTTTATCCGTTTCCACGACGACGCTGCCCGGGGGACCGCTGGAAACGGCTCCCAAGGTGGAACTTTTCGAAAACCAATCCGATGTGTCTCCATGGAAATGGGGGGGGGGGGGGATGCAAACTTTTTGAAAACACTCCCATTCCGTCTACATGGAAACCGAATAAAACGCTACTTTTCGAAAATGCTGCGACTGTTTTATCCATTTCCATGACGACGCTGCTCGGGGGGCCCGTTGGAAACGCAAGTTCTTGAAACGGCTCCCAAGTGGAACTTTTCGAAAACGAATCTGGTGTGTCTCCATGGAAACGGGGGGGGGGGGGGGGATGCAAACTTTTTGAAAAAGTTTTTGAAAAAGTTTTCTTCGGTCTCCATGGAGACCGAAGAAAAACGCTACTTTTGGAAAACGCTGCGTGACTCCGTTTCCATGGAAACGGGTAAAACACGAGAAAGCTATCTCTGACAAGTAATCAGATTACTGCGCGCCCCGCGTGGTCAGCTGACCTGACGTAGGGGCCTGGCCGCCGCCAGGATGTTCTTCTGCACCGGCAGCTCCTCCCCGTCCACCACCAGCAGGGCGTCGTGGAAGCTCTGCTCCTGCCAGAAGGTGCGCAGCACCCGGAGGAGCCTCTGGGAGTGCTGCGGGTCCGACACCTTCGAGCCGGAGTCACCAGACACGGAGTCGGGCATGTCTGAGCCTGGGACGGCCCCCCCCCCTCTGGAACTCCTCACCTGTCAACGCAGAGCCTCGGGCGGAAGTCCCTGCGAAATGTGGGCGGAATGCAATAAACACGCTCGTGTTCAAATAGGAGCCACGTAACTTCAACTTTGACAACAGAAAACGGAATAACGGAGAGCATTTGTTAATTCGGCTTTAGAAAATAACATCATAAGCATTATTCTTACTTTTAAAGGATGTAATAATCCCCGAGTACGCGACTTCTTAGCCTAGCAAGCGACACCTTTAATACAGTGACACACACGGATGTTTCTATAAAATGTACTAAATCTAATTCCGCCAAGCAAAAGGAGTTAAAGCCGAAAGGGGTGTGAAACAGTAGTGAATCGCTTAGTATTTGTTTCATGTGACATTTTTGGCGTGTAGGGGTGCAACAAGGCACAAATCGATAAATCGATTGATTTCTGGACGAGGTCTGGCACGTGAAGGCAGGGCGAGCAGCGACAGCAGCGGAGACGTAAACAACAGTTCCAGCGACGAATACAGTGAAACATTTCCCTCAATTCAGCAACTAATCGGTGGAAAAATGTAACTTTTGTGAGTTTAATGCGGTAAAATCTCAGGTAAATGGGGGAAATAAAAACAAACGCGTCAACGCACGCAGACCGCAGCCCCTTTTGTTTACGAGGTCAAACTTGCGAATAGTTGTTTGTCATTTTAATAATTCTTATTCAGAGTCTCTCACCTGAAGGTCTGTGCGGCTGTGATTTGTGTTTTTTTGTTGTTGTCGGGCACAAGGTGTGACCAAACTCTGCTCAGGACAACATGAATCACTCCGGGACACAAATGTGCGGACTGGACGCCAAGGCATGTATGGTGCTGCCTTCACGGTCTCACGAATGCTGGGAAATATTACAACGCCTGAACGAAACGGACACAAATAACAGCGACACGCGACTATACAGATACACGCTCACTTGGCATTGTGTCGTCACAGTCGTCGCGTGACGACGTTTTAAATCTACTGGGTTTAACTAAATGTCGGTGCGGAAGACAACATTACGACGCGTGAAGCGCTTTCTTTCACGAGGAGCAGTGAACGCACCATGGGCAAGGCGGAAGAGGCGCGTTTGGGCCGCGTCCCAATACTTTGGAAAATATCCCGTTTTTCAACATAATCTCTCATTTCAACCGTAATTTAATATATTTCACAAATGTATTAGATTAACCTACGTTTGTCGACTTATATGATCCTAAAATATTTAAGAATATCCATTTATGTTTCGGAATAAAAGTGTATTTTATTTTAAAACGCCATTTAGAAATTTGGACGCAGCTGCCCAGTTTCCGCCGTCTCTAAAAAATAAAATACCACATTTGAGGATGAAACTAAAACGCAATATATTTTTGGTTTCGCTCAGTTGATGATTGATGGGGTTAAATATATGAACGCATAAAACATTGAGACATTTATGTGAATTATAAGGTGAATTCAGACAATAAAAAAAAAATAGCCTCAATAAGTTCTTGTCCATCTCAGTTGAACTCATACATGTAATTTGATTACTTATGTAAAGAAGAGTGAATCGGAAATATCTAATTCGAATAAAATCTATTTGTTGTTTTCCATATTAAAAATGAAAACCACTGATTAAAATGGCGTCAGAACAAGAAGCGTAATAAACTTGCACTTAATGTAAATACGGGAATTAAAAGAACACATTAAGTGTCTTGTGTTGAAATGATAAGTTACTACATTTACACTGTTATAACTTCCATACAAACACTGGCGGAGGTGCTTTTATTGTACAGGAGCGTCGTGCGCGGCGGTTCCCCGGCGCTTCCGGTCGGGTGTTTCCCGTCGGAGCCATAACTTTGTGACACCCGCAGACGGAGCAGGGAGAAGAGCTCGAGGGATTCTTAAAGTTCAAGTCTTCCTGAGAAACTGGAGCGAAAAGCAGTTGATCTGCAGATCAAAGGCTCAAAGACGAAGGTGAGTCTTAAACTGAAAGTCTGTCACTCTGCGTTTCACTTAATTTGTAGGAGTCGTTTTGCTTCTGCTCGAGTTTCATCTGTTTGTCTGCGTGAGAAGAAATAAATAAATACTGGAAATATTTACAATCTAAACACTGAACTGGACGTTATTCGGTTATTATCGAGGTATTTTACATTATTTTCTTTGGTCGCGACACTTTTGCTCCGCGCAAATGTTTTCCTTTGTTGTAGTGCAAGATTTATGGGTAAACATAAACAAAAAGTTAACTTCAATACGTCAAACTTTAATATGTTGACGCAAAAACGCCAAGAGGTTGAAATTAAGAACGAAACATGACGACTGTTTCAACATTACGTCGTTTTTCTGTAGTTGTTTGGTTCCAACGTATATCAAAGTGCTCATATTATATAAAATCCACTTTATAAAAGTTCGTCTCACGTCTGGAACGACGTCCCAGAGGTGAAGACAGTGTGTCGTAGCAACACACTTTTTAAAACAGAGAGAGAGACAAGCAGCTGATCAGAAATCAAACCCTATATGATGTCATATAGGGGGTTTCAGCCAATCACAATCAAGGTAGGCTCCTCCCCCCCTTTGATTCCTCCCACAATCAGAGCAGCTCTGTGAGAGGAAGTACTGAGAAGGTGTTTGTGGGCGGAGCCAAGAACAAACTGACCGGAGAGGAAGAGAAGAAGAAGAAGAAACGTTGATTGACGAGTCACACGTTTCCTCGTTTCCCCGCAGCGGCGGATGGCGGCGTGTCGGCGGTGATGGACGCCGGCGCCAAGGTTCCCCGGCCGGCTCGCGGTCGACTGAGTCCCTGGATCGAGGCTCTGATCCTGAGCCATGACGCCCGGGAGGGGGAGGGGCTTGGGGAGGGGGAGGGGGCGGGGCGGCGGCGCCTGAGGGCCCAGGTGGTCGGCCTGGGCCCCCAGCCGCCGCCGCCGTCGCAGGCCCCGGCGTGGGACGGCCCCCCGGGGCTGCTCCACCTGTCGGACGGCGCGGTGCAGATCCCCGCCGCGCTGACGGCGGCGGCGTGGGAGCGGCTGCAGGAGCGGGAGGACCGCGAGCGCCTGGCGAGCCTCCTCCACGCCACCGTGTGCCTGCACGACGCCCGGCTGCTCTTCCACGCCGCGGCCGAGCCGAGCCGCTGCCGCTTCTTCCTGTCGGTGGGCGAGCTCGCCACCACTGCCGCCGGCGGTGGCGGCGGCGGCCCGGCGCGGGAGACCCCGCCGTGCTGCAGCACGCTGCCCGCCGTGCGCGCCGCCGTCCACCGGGCGTGGCGGGCGCGGCGGGACGGCGGCGAGGAGGAGGAGGAGGAGGAGGAGGAGCCCCCCCGGAGCCAGGGCGGCCTGGAGCTGAGCGAGCTGCTCGGGGAGTGGCGCCACGACTGCCTGCGGGAGGTGATGGACGACGTGCGGCGCCGTCTGGCGGCGGGGGGGGCGTCCGGTCAGCCCGCGGCCGTCCACCTCCGCCGGCGGCTCGCCGCCACCGACCGGCTACGCCACCGGCTGGGACCGGGACCGGGGCCGCTACAAAGGGGAGGAGCGCTTCAGCGTCCCGGCGAGGTTCCTCCTCATGCCGGAGAGGAGCCGCCGGGGTCAAAAGGTCGCGGAGTCGCAGGAGGAGCCGCCGGGGTCAAAGGTCGCGGAGCTGCCGCCGCCGTCCGTGGAGGCGGCGGACTGGAGTCTCGCCGGGCCGCCGCCGGCAGCGGAACGACTGCGTGAGACCCCGGACCTCCCCGGGGGCGTCGCCGTGTCGCCGGAGCACCTGATGACAGGTGAGCGTCGGCCCCCCGTTTCCATGACGACCTTTATTAAACGGCGTCTCCGCTTCGGGAAAACGTTTAGCTTGTGGCGGTAGCGTTTCAGAAAAGCTGCATTTTTCCTCTGAGCGTTTTTTAAAAAAGGTTCAAACTTACAAACGTTAGCTCGTGGCGTTAGCGTGTCTTTTTTTTTTCGTTTTTACAAAAGTTCCACCTCGTGAGACTTTGCAGCATCAGCCACGGTGACTGAGCAGCCGCCGTTGTCATGGCGACCGTCTTCTTCTCTTCGGGTGCAGGTTTGACGGACGCCGTTCCTCCGGCCGACCCCTGGGACCAGTTTCCTCCGCCCAGCGTCGCCTCCGACTCCTCGCCGGAGCGCTCCACGCCGCCGGACGCCGTCGAGGCCGACCCCAACCCGGGAGCCGCCGCCGCGCAGACCTCCACCCTGCAGCCCTCCACCCTGCAGCCCTCCAGCTCCAAAGCATCCACCTCCCTCCCGCCGTACCAGAAGCAGCCTTCCTCCTCCCCCCCCTCCTCTTCCTCCTCCAGGAAGAGGAAGCACAGCGAGGACTTGCCTGAAGCCCCTCCCCCTCCTCCCCCCTCCAGGAGGAGGAGGAGGAGGGGGAGGGGGGAGTCCCAGGGCAGCCCCCCTCCTGGCTCTTCACCTCCCCGGCCGGCGGCTCGGTGCCGGACAGCGCCGGCAGCCCCGCCCCCACCCCCGCCGCCCCCGCCGGCGTGAAGCCACCTCCCAGCATGCACGGCGACGGCTCGCCGTTCTCGTACTCGTACCGGCCGACCGGGCGGAACCTGCAGGACCTCGGCAGGCTCCGCCTCCCCGGCACCACGCTGGCGTGGGCCGTCAAGTACCTGGTGGCCCCCGAGCAGGCGGGGGGCGTGGCTAGTGTGTGTGTGTGTGTGTGTGTGTGTGTGTGTGTGTGTGTGTGTGTGTGTGTGTGGTGTGTGTGTGTGTGTGTGTGTGTGTGTGTTCTTCGCCTCCACCTGTCGTTTTCTTAACAGTTCTTCTCCAAAAAAGAAAAAAACTTCTGTGTGCCCTCAGTGTGGTCTTACAGGCTCAACTTAATCAGGTGCCCCCCCCCCCCCCCCCCCCCACCCCGGCTCCTCTAACGTTAAATAATCACCTCGTTCGGCGATTCGTAGTGAAATGAAGGAGTGAGACGAGAGGAGTGAGACGAGAGGAGTGAGCCTGCCAGACCAGCCGGAGGGCAAACAGAACCCACACTGCTTCAGTTGTTTTGGCTTCATGTTGACATTTAATCCACAAACAATCAACACTTGATGTCAAACTAGTGAATTATGTGAATCGAGTCCCGGTCGTGTTCTGGAAACTTTCTGAGAAACTTTCTGAGAAACTTTCTGAGAAACTTTGCTTCTTTTGTTGTTGTTGTTGTTTTTTTCATATAAATGACTTTATTGTTGTTCAGCCTCAATTAAAAATGAAGAAATGTGAACGTCGTCGTCAGTCGGTTGAAAGAGAAAAACAAAGTGATTGGAATCATCGGGAACCTTGGCGTCGTCATGGCAACGACTGGAGCGAGGTCAGTCTGAGAACCTGTTGGAACGTCGTCTGAAAGAGATCAAAGCTTCGTGTCGGAACAGAACCGAACTTGTTCTCATCAATACCGAGTCCCGTAAGTCGTTAAAACTAATAAAGAACGGTCGTACTCTCAGAGAAGTTAACTTGGTCTAAAAAGGTTAAAACTTGTTCTAATAAAGATTAAAACTTGGTCTAATAAAGGTTAAAACTGAGTCAAAAAAAGTTTAAAATTTGTTCTAAAAAAGTTTAAAATTTGTTCTAAAAAGGTTAAAACTTGTTCTAATAAAGGTTAAAATTTGTTCTAAAAAAGGTTAAAACTTGTTCTAATAAAGGTTAAAACTTGTAATAATAAAGTTTAATAATTTGTTCTAAAAAAGGTAAAATTTGTTCTAAAAAAGGTAAAAATTTGTTCTAAAAAAGGTAAAAATTTGTTCTAAAAAAGGTTAAAATTTGTTCTAATAAAGATTAAAACTTTTTCTAATAAAGGTTAAAACTGAGTCAAAAAAAGTTTAAAATTTGTTCTAAAAAAGTTTAAAATTTGTTCTAAAAAAGGTTAAAATTTGGTCTAATAAAGGTTAAAATTTGGTCTAATAAAGGTTAAAATTTGGTCTAAAAAAGGTTAAAACTTGTTCTAATAAAGGTTAAAATTTGGTCTAATAAAGTTTAAAATTTGTTCTAATAAAGTTTAAAATTTGTTCTAATAAAGGTAAAAATTTGTTCTAATAAAGGTTAAAATTTGTTCTAAAAAAGGTTAAAACTTGTTCTAATAAAGGTTAAAACTTGTTCTAATAAAGTTTAAAATTTGTTCTAAAAAAGTTTAAAATTTGTTCTAAAAAAGGTTAAAATTTGTTCTAAAAAAGGTTAAAATTTGTTCTAAAAAAGGTTAAAATTTGTTCTAAAAAAGGTTAAAATTTGTTCTAATAAAGGTAAAAATTTGTTCTAAAAAGGTAAAAACTTGTTCTAAAAAAGGTTAAAATTTGTCCTAAAAAAGGTTAAAATTTGTTCTAAAAAAGGTTAAAACTTGTTCTAAAAAAGGTTAAAACTTGTTCTAAAAAAGGTTAAAATTTGTCCTAAAAAAGGTTAAAATTTGTTCTAAAAAAGGTTAAAACTTGTTCTAAAAAAGGTAAAAACTTGTTCTAAAAAAGGTAAAAACTTGTCCTAAAAAAGGTTAAAATTTGTTCTAAAAAAGGTTAAAATTTGTTCTAAAAAAGGTTAAAACTTGTTCTAAAAAAGGTTAAAATTTGTCCTAAAAAAGGTTAAAACTTGTTCTAAAAAAGGTTAAAACTTGTTCTAAAAAGGTTAAAACTTAGTGTAAAACGTCAATATTTCATCTAAAAAAGGTTCAAACTGTTTACGTTGAATATTTAAAATCGAAGAAAGACGCTTAAGAACAGTTTCAGTATTTCACTGATACGTTCAGCTTCTTCTTCTTCTTTGGTGTTTTTATTTCCCGAAACACAGAAACATCCTCGGATGCCAGAAAACCCACATTCAGTTCAAGTCACTTAAAGTGTCCTTCAAAATAATAGTTTTCTAACAAGATGAAAGTTTCTCTATTTGTCAGTTTCCTCACCCTGAAGCAGCTGCAGTTCTCCCGCTGGCCACCAGAGGGCAGTGAACGCATCACAGGTCAGGCCTGCAGGAGACGACATGAGCTGGTTAGAACAGCAGAAACTCTAGAAATTCATTTATTGTCCTTCTTTCTTACGTTCCAGGTCAAAATGTGAAATGACAAGAACATTAAAGGTGATAAATAATCAATTAAAAAATAAACAAAACTAAATAAAACTGATTAAAACAGAGAAAACCAAGAAATAAGAAGTGACGACAGGAAAACTAATTCACACCGTCACTTTTACTTTACAGACGCAAAAGAGCTACGGAAACCACCAGGAAGACGGTATTTTCAAAACAAAGTGACAGAAATGTCGATAAAGTACGGTGGCCCTGAAGTGCAAACCACAACAACAAATGACTAAACACAACAACAAATTAAAAAACACAACAGCAAATTAAAAAACACAACACAAATGAAAAAACACAACTGGAAATTCAAAAACAACACAAATGAAAAAACACAACACAAATGAAAAAACACAACACAAATGAAAAAACACAACTGGAAATTCAAAAACAACACAAATGAAAAAACACAACACAAATGAAAAAACACAACAGCAAATGAAAAAACACAACTGGAAATTCAAAAACAACACAAATGAAAAAACACAACACAAATCAAAAAACACAACACAAATGAAAAAACACAACTGGAAATGAAAAAACACAACAGCAAATGAAAAAACACAACACAAATGAAAAAACACAACTGCAAATCAAAAAACACAACACAAATGAAAAAACACAACTGGAAATTCAAAAACAACACAAATGAAAAAACACAACACAAATGAAAAAACACAACAGCAAATTCAAAAACACAACACAAATGAAAAAACACAACTGGAAATTCAAAAACAACACAAATGAAAAAACACAACACAAATCAAAAAACACAACACAAATGAAAAAACACAACTGCAAATTCAAAAACACAACACAAATTAATGTTTTTGAATTTGTTGTTTTTTCATTTGTTGTGTTTTTGAATTTGCAATTGTGTTTTTGAATTTGTTGTTGTGTTTAGAGATTTGTTGTTGTGTTTTTCAATTTGTTGTTGTGTTTTTCAATTTGTTGTTGTGTTTAGTGATTTGTTGTTGTGGTTTGCACTTCAGGGCCGCCGTAATAAAGCGATTAAAAACAAAAGAAAACATGAAAAATGAACAAACATCCGATCTGAGAGAGAAAGAAATAAACAAACGAGGAGGTGTGTCAGATATCCCAGGTTCCCTGAAGGCCACACGGGTCGCCCGTCACACTAAGGTGAGGACCGTCAGCAGGGACTTCAGCCTGGTTTGTAAAGCAGAGTTTACGTGCTGCGAGGCGGTCGGGGGGGAATAATGTAAGCAGGAAGCAGCTGGACGCACTTGTACAGTTGTTCTAATCCTCTAAACAGGAAAATGTTGACTATCGAGCACCGCGGAACCCGGAGGTTCTTCCTTGTAAGGGAATTGAGCCGAGTCGCCCGGGAAACACGCCAAAGTCCAGTCGCCTTCAAAGTCACCGAACGTCTTTTGGAAAACAATTCGGCTCGTCTTTTGCTCAAATTCGACGTTAGAAACACAAATAATGAACATTTTGGCGCCGAAACGTGAAGAACGCAGGTTCTTTTTGTTCTTCTTCCAGCTGTTTTGTTTCAACATCTGCTTTACGTTCCGCCAACAGGTCGTCAAGAACAAGAGCTCCGCTGTCCAGTGGCGTCCCTCAAGGCTCAGTGCTGGGGACACCTTCCATCGCCTCCCTAACGTCCACCGCCGGGGACATCGTCCATCCCCTCCCTAACGTCCACCGCCAGAGACATCGTCCATCCCCTCCCTAACGTCCACCGCCGGGGACACCGTCCATCCCCTCCCTAACGTCCACCGCCGGGGACATCGTCCATCCCCTCCCTAACGTCCACCGCCGGAGACATCGTCCACCGTCCATCTCCTCCGTCACACTTTATCCTCAGAATCTGTTTTATTAGAAGAGTTACTGCCGTTCGGCTCCGATAGCGAAACACCTGGTCAAGAAAAAGGTCCAAACTCAAAAGATTCAAACTTAAAAGATTCAAACTTAAAAGGTTCAAACTGAGTTTAAAAAAGGGTTGAATTGAATCTAAAAAAGGTTCAAACTTAGTTTAAAAATGGTTCAAACTGAAAAGATTCAAACTTAAAAGATTCAAACTTAAAAGGTTCAAACTTAGTTTAAAAAGGTCCAAACTTAAAAGGTCCAAACTTAAAAGGTTCAAACTTAAAAGGTTCAAACTTAAAAGGTCCAAACTTAAAAGGTTCAAACTTAAAAGATTCAAACTTAAAAGGTCCAAACTTAAAAGATTCAAACTTAAAAGGTTCAAACTGAGTTTAAAAATGGTTCAAACTTAAAAGATTCAAACTTAAAAGGTTCAAACTGAGTTTTAAAAATGGTACAAACTTAAAAGATTCAAACTTAAAAGGTTCAAACTTAGTTTAAAAATGGTTTCAAACTGAAAAGAATCAAACTTAAAAGGTCCAAACTTAAAAAGTCCAAACTTAGTTTAAAAAAGATTCAAACTTAAAAGGTCCAAACTCAAAAGATTCAAACTTAAAAGGTTCAAACTGAGTTTAAAAAGGTCCAAACTTAAAAGGTTCAAACTTAAAAGGTTCAAACTTAGTTTAAAAAGGTCCAAACTAAAAGGTTCAAACTTAAAAGGTCCAAACTTAAAAGGTTCAAACTTAAAAGATTCAAACTTAAAAGGTCCAAACTTAAAAGATTCAAACTTAAAAAGTCCAAACTTAGTTTAAAAAAGATTCAAACTTAAAAGGTCCAAACTTAAAAGATTCAAACTTAAAAGGTCCAAACTTAAAAAGTCCAAACTTAGTTTAAAAAAGATTCAAACTTAAAAGGTCCAAACTTAAAAGGTTCAAACTTAAAAGATTCAAACTTAAAAGGTCCAAACTTAAAAGGTTCAAACTTAAAAGATTCAAACTTAAAAAGTCCAAACTTAGTTTAAAAAAAGATTCAAACTTAAAAGGTCCAAACTTAAAAGGTTCAAACTTAAAAAGTCCAAACTTAGTTTAAAAAAAGATTCAAACTTAAAAGGTCCTAACTTAGTTGAAAAAAGGTTGTAATTGAATCTAAAAAAGGTTCAAACTTAGTTTAAAAATGGTTCAAACTTAAAAGGTCCAACTTAAATGGTCCAAACTCAAAAGATTCAACTTAAAAGGTTCAAACTGAGTTTAAAAAAGGGTTGAATTGAATCTAAAAAAGGTTCAAACTTAGTTAAAAAATGGTTCAAACTTAAAGATTCAACTTAAAAGGTTCAAATTTAGTTTAAAAATGGTTCAAACTGAAAAGATTCAAACTTAAAAGATTCAAACTTAAAAGGTTCAAACTTAGTTTAAAAAGGTCCAAACTTAAAAGGTTCAAACTTAAAAGGTCCAAACTACTTAAAAGGTTCAAACTTAAAAGGTCCAAACTTAAAAGGTTCAAACTTAAAAGATTCAAACTTAAAAGGTCCAAACTTAAAAAGTCCAAACTTAGTTAAAAAAGATTCAAACTTAAAAGGTCCAAACTTAAAAGATTCAAACTTAAAAGATTCAAACTTAA
>NC_137660.1:29310567-29336780 GCF_963422515.1 Blennius ocellaris | reverse complement strand
CAGTAGAGTACAGCACAGTAGAGTACAGTACAGTAGGGTACAGTACAGTACAGTACAGTAGAGTACAGTAGAGTCCAGTAGAGTAGAGTACAGTACAGTAGAGTACAGCACAGTAGAGTCCAGTACAGTAGAGTACAGTACAGTAGAGTAGAGTACAGTAGAGTAGAGTACAGTAGAGTACAGTAGAGTAGAGTAGAGTAGAGTACAGTAGAGTACAGTACAGTAGAGTACAGTAGAGTAGAGTAGAGTAGAGTACAGTAGAGTACAGTACAGTAGAGTACAGTACAGCAGAGTAGAGTACAGTACAGTAGAGTAGAGTACAGTACAGCAGAGTAGAGTACAGCACAGTAGAGTCCAGTACAGTAGAGTACAGTACAGTAGGGTACAGTACAGTACAGTACAGTAGAGTACAGTAGAGTCCAGTAGAGTAGAGTACAGTACAGTAGAGTACAGCACAGTAGAGTCCAGTACAGTAGGGTACAGTACAGTAGAGTACAGTACAGTAGAGTACAGCACAGTAGAGTCCAGTACAGTAGAGTACAGTAGAGTACAGTACAGTACAGTAGAGAGTACAGTAGAGTACAGTACAGTAGAGTACAGTACAGTAGGGTACAGTACAGTACAGTAGAGTACAGCACAGTAGAGTCCAGTAGAGTACAGTAGAGTAGAGTACAGTACAGTAGGGTACAGTACAGTACAGTAGAGTACAGTAGAGTAGAGTACAGTACAGTAGAGTACAGCACAGTAGAGTCCAGTACAGTAGAGTACAGTACAGTAGGGTACAGTACAGTACAGTAGAGTAGAGTACAGTAGAGTACAGTAGAGTAGAGTACAGTAGAGTACAGTAGAGTACAGTACAGTAGAGTACAGTAGAGTAGAGTACAGTACAGTAGAGTAGAGTACAGTAGAGTAGAGTACAGTAGAGTACAGTACAGTAGAGTACAGTACAGTAGAGTAGAGTAGAGTACAGTAGAGTAGAGTACAGTAGAGTAGAGTACAGTAGAGTACAGTAGAGTACAGTACAGTAGAGTAGAGTACAGTAGAGTAGAGTACAGTAGAGTACAGTAGAGTAGAGTAGAGTACAGTAGAGTACAGTACAGTAGAGTAGAGTACAGTAGAGTACAGTACAGTAGAGTACAGTACAGCAGAGTAGAGTACAGTACAGTAGAGTAGAGTACAGTACAGCAGAGTAGAGTACAGTACAGTAGAGTACAGTACAGTAGAGTACAGACCTGCAGCAGCAGCAGGAAGAACTCAGCAGGAAGTTGGTTTCCTCTCAGTTCCGTCAATAGAAACATCAGAGTCTTTAGTTTCCACTGGTCGTCTGAGAGACGCTGGAACAGCTGGTCGTCCCCGTCCTCGTCCCCGTCCCCGTCCTCGTCCCCGTCCCTGACACACACACACACACACACACACACACACACACACACACACACACACACACACACACACACACACACACACACACACACAGTGATGATGATGCAGCTGAACATTCATGTGTTTATTTAGCTAGCATGCTAACCGGCGAGCAGCAATGGATTAAATCCTGCAGATTGAACAGAAGTTGCGACTCGTTACTGCCACCCAGTGGACACGAGCGGCATGACGCCACTTAGTGACAGATTATTAACAGATTATTGACAGATTATTAACAAATTATTGACAGATTATCATTCTACTTGTTTATTCAATACAGAAAATGAAGTTAATTCAAGGTAAACACACGTAACAATGTAAAAATAAATAAATAAATAAATAAATAAATAATCAAAAACTGACCTGCAGGTCTGGGTGGAGCGCAGCCGGGCTCCTCCGTCACTTCCTGGGCTGAAGGTGAAGCCAGGAGCCACGTCCCGCCCCCTGGACCCCCCCGACCCCCCCTCCTCCACCTCCTCCACCTCCTCCACCTCCTGCAGGCCGGACAGCCGCCTCAGGGCCGCGAGGGCGGCGGGGGGGTCGGCGTGGCTCAGGTACCACAGCAGGACCTCCTGACAGGGGGCGCTGTGGAGCACAGGTTGGGTTCTAATGTGAGTTCTGGATTCAATGTGGACGAGTTCCAGGCTAAACCGGTTCTAAACCGGTTCTGGGGCTGATCTCAAGGAGCCAATACTGTTTCTGACCGATTTCATTCTTGTGTTTCTGAAGTCAAGTCCCCTAGAGGTCAAAGGTCACAGTGGCTCCTAGAGGTCAAAGTGGCTCCTAGAGGTCAAACGCCACAGTGGCTCCCCCTAGTGGTCCAACATCCTAGAGGTCAAAGGTCACAGTGGCTCCCCCTAGTGGTCCAACATCCTAGAGGTCAAAGGTCACAGTGGCTCCCCCTAGTGGTCCAACATCCTAGAGGTCAAAGGTCACAGTGGCTCCCCCTAGTGGTCCAACATCCTAGAGGTCAAAGGTCACAGTGGCTCCCCCTAGTGGTCCAACATCCTAGAGGTCAAAGGTCACAGTGGCTCCTAGAGGTCAAACACCACAGTGGCTCCCCCTAGTGGTCCAACATCCTAGAGGTCAAAGGTCACAGTGGCTCCCCCTAGAGGTCAAACACCACAGTGGCTCCCCCTAGTGGTCCAACATCCTAGAGGTCAAAGGTCACAGTGGCTCCCCCTAGAGGTCAAACGTCACAGTGGCTCCTAGTGGTCAAACATCAGAGTGGCTCCTAGTGGTCAAAGGTCACAGTGGCTCCTAGAGGTCAAATGTCACAGCGGCTCCCCCCTAGAGGTCAAAGGTCAGATTCACTCCGATTTCAAAGAAACGTCGTTTCCTCACCGAAGGTTGGACACGTTTTTCTTGGCGAAGCAGAAGAGGGAGAAGAGGACGGGGAGGACGTCCTCCAGGGCGTCCAGGAGACACGCGGACGGACTGTTTCCAACCACACACACCTGCGGCACACGGCAGAGGTCAGAGGTCAAAGGTCACGGTTCTGTTGCACAACCAGTTTGTTGGCTCTTCCTCTGGTTCACCTTGTAGACGTCGTCTAAACACTGCGACAGCTCGGCCTCGTCCACCTCCGCCCCCCCGCCGCCTGACACACACACACACGCACACACACACACACACACACACACACACACACACACACACACACAGAGTGTCACGACAGCGGACGTGTCGAGCGGTGTGCGTGTTGTCGTTTGAGCGACTGACCGTCGGCGGCGGTGCAGCGGCGCAGCGCCGCCAGCAGGGGGCGCAGCAGGTACCGCCGGGCGAACGCCGGCTGCTCCTGGACCACGGACAGCGCCGCCCTGGTGGCCACGCGCTGGAACTGCTGCGCCGTCAGCTTGTCTCTGAAGTGCAGCAGGTTCAGGATCTGAACGACGACGTGAACGACGACGTGAACGACCACAACGGGAAACAAGCAGGAACTCGCAGCTCCGTCGTCATGGAGACGGAGGCCCGGAGTCTCACCTGAGGGCAGAGGAGTCTGAAGTACTGGTCCGGGGAGGTGGACTGGGGGCAGGCCACCAGGATCCGAGCCACGGCGTCACACTTCCTCCAGTCGGACTCGCCCCCTGCAGGACAAACCCGGTACTGCAGTCAGACGCCCGTCGGGGGGGCGGCGGGCGCATTTTCACTCAGTTTACACGTTAAAAAATTAAATAAAATAAAAAAAAAAAAAATGTGTTACCCCCCCCCCCTCACCTGTCCCCCCCACCTCACCTGTCCCCCCCCCACCTCACCTGTGCCCCCCACCTCACCTGTCCCCCCCCACCTCACCTGTGCCCCCCTCCAGCACCGCCCGGACCACAGCCTGCACGCCGCCGGGCTGGACCAGCCTCTCCGACAGCAGCCGACCACACAGACGCCTCAGCCAGGCCGGAGCCGGCCCGGCTGAGGCCCCGCCCCCTCTCTCCCCGGCTCCGCCCCCTCTCGGCCCGGCCCCGCCCTGACAGGAAACACATCAGCACTTTTTATTTTCACATCTTTGTCAAATGTTTGGTCTTTGTCAATCTGCAACTGAAAAAAAACCAAAACAAAGATGAGGCTGGTGTCAAATTACATCAAGTAATCAAATTACAAGAGTCGAACCGATTCAATAAATATTCAGTTGTTATATTTCAACTAAAAATTCTGGTGTTTTTAAGGCGTTTTATTTTGTCTCTGTGCAGCTGGGCCGGGGAGGCTGGTGTCAAATTACTGGATACAAGTTTGCGCCCACGAGTGGCCCAACATGCCAACTACATTTAACATCTGTTGCCATGGAAACTTGCCCGGACGTCCCCCACCCAGCAGGAACGTAGATGTGTGGCGGTAGTCCCCCCCCCCCCCCCACCTGTTTGGGCGCCCCCTGCAGGAGCAGCAGCTCCCGGATGACCAGCGGCTGGTAAACTTTATCTAGAAGATTCTTCAGGGCGTCTTTACAACGACGACGCTCGTCCTCACTGAGCTGTAGGGAGAGGAAGAGGAGGATGAAGAGGAGGAGGAGGAGGAAGAGGATGAAGAGGAAGAGGGAGAGGAAGAGAAGGAGGATGAAGAGGAGGAGGAGGATGAGGAAGAGGAGGAGGAGGAAGAGGAGGAGAAGGAGGAGAGCAATGAAGCGGAGGACGGAGAGGAGGGAGAGGAGGATGATGATGAAGAGGAGGAGGAGGAGGGAGAGGGAGAGGAAGATGAAGAGGAGGAGGAGGAGGAGGAGGAGGAGGATGAGGAGGAAGAGGAGGAGGAGGAGGAGGAAGAGGAGGAAGAGGATGAAGAGGAGGAGGAGGAGGAGGAGGAGGAAGAGGGAGAGGGAGAGGAAGAGAAGGAGGATGAAGAGGAGGAGGAGGATGAAGAGGAGGAGGAGGAGGAGGATGAAGAGGAGGAGGAGGAGGGAGAGGGAGAGGAAGATGAAGAGGATGAGGAGGAGGATGAGGATGAAGAGGAGGAGGAGGAGGAAGAGGAAGAGGAAGAGAAGGAGGAAGAGGAGGATGAAGAGGAGGATGAAGAGGAGGAGGAGGAAGAGGAGGATGAAGAGGAGGAGGAGGATGAAGAGGAAGAGGAGGATGAGGAGGAGGTCAGGTTACCGCCGGCCCGTCTCGTAGCGGCCGGTGTCCCAGCTGGCAGAGCGCCGCCATCACGTCCCCCAGGTGTCGCCCGAACACGACGGCGGCGAGCGACGGCAGCTCGCCGGCCCGCAGCAGCACCTCGGTGGTGGCCAGGAGGCGTGGCCCGGCCTGGGGTCCCGCCCCCCGGCCCGCCAGCGCCTCCACCTGGGCGCCGAAGGCCGAGCGGCGGCGCAGCGGCGTGCCCACGCCGGGCGCCAGGTGGGGGCAGAGGCCCAGGCACACGGCGAACTGCAGCGCCGCCGCCAGCGTCTTCTGCTGCGCCACGCTCAGCACGTCGGGGGGGAGGGGCGGGGCAGCGTGGGGGGCGGGGCTAGCCGGAGGGGGCGGGGCCTCTTCGAAGCGCCGCAGCTGCAGGCGGAGGTGTCGCGTCAGGGCGAGGAGCAGGAGGAGGAGCTCCTGCACGAAGCTCCACACGCCGCCCTCCTCGCCGTACCAGCCCGCCGCCGCCGCCGCCGCCTTCACCTCCTCGCGCAGCCGCCGCACCTCCTCCAGCCCGCCGTCGCCATGGAGACGCTCCAGGAGGGCGGCTCTGTTGGCCTCCAGAGCGTCCAGCAGGGGGGAGGGGGAGTCCAGGGTCTCTGAGGAAACACACACACCACAATCAACCTCACGCACACGCACACGCACACACACACACACACACACACACACACACCACAATCAACCTCACACACACACACACACACACACACATAGACACACACACACACACACACACACACACGCCACAATCAACCTCACACACACACACATAGACACACACACACACACCACAATCAACCTCACACACACACACATAGACACAGAATACACACATCCACACACACACACACACACACACACAGACAGAATACAGACATAAATACACACACACAGAATACATAGACACACACACACATACCCACAGAATACACACATCCAACACACACACACACACACACACACACACACACACACACACACACACAGAATACAGACATAAATACACACAAACACATAGACACACACACACCACAATCAACCTCTCACACACACACACACACACATATACAGAATACACACAGAATACATAGACATACACATACACACACACACACAATACACACAAAATACAGACATACACACACACACACACACGCACACACACAGAATACACACATACACACACGCCGAATACACACACACACACGGTCACACACAGAATACACACATACACACACGCCGAATACACACACACACACGGTCACACACACACACAGAATACATAGACACACAGACGTCTTTCCCGCTAAAACGTCCCTCCACTCACCGGCCGCGGGTCTCGTGAGGATCTGAATCGCACTCAGGATCTCTGACGTCATTTTTTTTTACTCCAAAAGTCTCACATTTAACAGGAACATTCAGATTTTAGCGTGTTTGAGGAGGAAAGCGGACTCACGTGGCTAAATGCTAAAAACACGGATCTGCGGCGCCGTGTCGTGACGTCACGACGTAAATGCCATTCCAGTACAGGATTGGCTGAAGGTCCGTGATGTCATGACGCTGCCTTCATGGACGACGGAAGAAATCGGAATTTGTACAGACGCGAAAAGTTAATCGTAACTTTTTCTAACTTAATATGTATTTTAGAGGTAAATACAGACTTAATAATATTATTAAATATATTTATTTAGGTACGGGGTCACGTTCAAACCCCTGAAATTAAATGTATTTTCTATTCGATCCTTTTATTCCGTGTTGTACATAAAGTATCTACTTGTTTATGGAGGGAGGAAGTGACACTGGCGCCATCTGGTGGCGATTCTACGTAACGACACCGGCAGGTGACCACGTGCGTTACTGTGATTTTAGCAAAGTTTTAAAGTTTTAAGGAGTAGAAATCATTTAAACTCTCGTTTATATGTTGTGATACTTTAAGTACAACACGTAATAAAACAATCAACGAGAATTTAAAAAATAGTTTTGGACTCCTGAAGACTTTTAGACGCTCAAAGTTTACTGGACTTTTTTTAATTCATATTTTAGGCGTTATTATTCCACTTCCGTCCCCTTGAGGTCCATTACCTGGACAGATTGTCTTCATCCTGGATACTTTTTCAGATTCTGGACACTCGAAGTGAATTGTTGGACATTTGCAGTCCAGGTCTTGGACATTTAACATTGTCTTTTACATTTTGGTGCCACTTCCTGGATGGTTTTCTTTATTTTGGGTATTTATTGTAAGTTTTCTTGTTATTTTCTTCCCACGTTTTCCACACATGCAGTTCGTTTCCTTGGATAAAGTAGACGTGTTCATTTCCTCCCGGTTCGTTTTTCATATTTGAGACATGTTGAGACAGAATTAGTCCAAATCCTGGACATTCAAGGGTTTTTCGTTGTGAGATTCTGCTTCGTTTCCTCGACGCTCTCATTCCTTGGACGCTCAACGTCCATTTCTTTTGACGGTTTTCCACGTTTTTGGGGTCTATTTCCTTGGTCTTGTAATATTTGAGACGCTGGCGGTTCGTCTCCTTGACGTCTCGTCTCGTCTCAGACGCTGCTGGTAGATTTCCTCTGGACACTTGTTGACGGTCCGTCTGAGAAAGTTTGTGAAGGTTTTCCTCTCCGCGATAAGACGGGCCGTTGTTTGGTCTCTGTGGGGGGGTGGAGGAGGGGTGGAGGGAGGGGGGGGGGGGGGTAGAGCGTCTTCTGGCTGTTTTGTCTCGCCGGTGTCTCTCCAGCTGCAGCCTTGAGGACGGCGCTTCTCTCTCAGGCGGAACCTTCAGCAGAACGTCTGTTTGGTCTAGCCCACGTTTGTTGACGGAAACTTTTTCACAGAGAAACTGAACTCTGGTCCTCTGACCTCCTGCTGTCTGTCCTGTCTGTCCTGTCCTATCTGTCCTCTCCTGTCCTGTCCTGTCCTGTCCTGTCTGTCCTCTCCTGTCCTGTCTATCCTGTCTATCCTGTCTGTCCTGTCCTATCTGTCCTGTCCTCTCCTGTCCTGTCCTGTCCTGTCCTGTCCTGTCTGTCCTGTCTGTCCTCTCCTGTCCTGTCCTATCCTGTCCTATCCTCTCCTGTCTGTCCTCTCCTGTCTGTCCTCTCCTGTCCTGTCTGTCCTGTCTGTCCTGTCCGTCCTGTCCTGTCCTGTCTGTCCTCTCCTGTCCTGTCCTGTCCTGTCTGTCCTCTCCTGTCCTGTCTGTCCTGTCTCACATAATCGGTCCTGTCCTGTCTGTCCTGTCCGTCCTGTCCTGTCCGTCCTGTCTGTCCTGTCCTGTCCGTCCTGTCCTGTCCTGTCTGTCCTGTCCCAAATAATTTGTCCTGTCTCACATAACCTGACGTTAGAGGAGGAAGATGTTATTACGGTGACTGTCAAAATAAAGCCACCAAGTTGGATTGTTATTACGGTGACTGTCAAAATAAAGCCACCAAGTTGGATTGTTATTACGGTGACTGTCAAAATAAAACCACCAAGTTGGATTGTTATTACGGTGACTGTCAAAATAAAACCACCAAGTTGGATTGTTATTATGGTGACTGTCAAAATAAAAGCATCAAGTTGGAATGTTTTTATGGTGACTGTCAAAATAAAAGCATCAAGTTGGAATGTTATTACGGTGACTGTCAAAATAAAGCCACCAAGTTGGATTGTTATTATGGTGACTGTCAAAATAAAAGCATCAAGTTGGAATGTTATTATTGTTGCTGTCAAAATAAAAGCACCAAGTTGGATCATTATTACAGTGACTGTCAAAATAAAAGCACCAAGTTGGATTGTTATTACGGTGACTGTCAAAATAAAAGCACCAAGTTGGATCGTTATTACGGTGACTGTCAAAATAAAAGCACCAAGTTGGATTGTTATTACGGTGACTGTCAAAATAAAAGCACCAAGTTGGATTGTTATTACGGTGACTGTCAAAATAAAGCCACCAAGTTGGATTGTTATTACGGTGACTGTCAAAATAAAAGCACCAAGTTGGATTGTTATTACGGTGACTGTCAAAATAAAAGCACCAAGTTGGATTGTTATTACGGTGGCTGTCTAACTAAAAGCACCAAGTTGGATTGTTATTACGGTGGCTGTCTAACTAAAAGCACCAAATCTGAGGAGATTGAGGCCAGGGAGGAAACTCTGCTCTGATTGGCTCTACTGAGCATGTGCAGAACCGTAGCGAGCAGCAGCAGCGTTTCTGAAAAGTTGGAGTCCGAGTGTTTTTAAAATGTTGCGTCAGAGCGAGTTTAAAAAAAAAGTTATACCGTTTCCAAAAAGTTTGATTCTATTCTGAACACTGATTCTATCATAGATATACAGTTTGACTTCTGAACATAAAATGTATGTTTACGTCATGATTTCCTGTCTGAAGTGACTGAACGTGTCGTGTTTTATTTTGTAAATCTGCAGGTTTGTAATGAACGTCAGGAGACGACGGCTTGAGTTCGTCTCCAAGGTCACGTTGGTCTTTATCTGCCGTCCCGGGGTGTCGGTGCGACGCCCACTCATCACATCGGCATAGAGCCTGGCGGTAGAAAAGTCTCTTCTGCTCCACGTCCTCATGTGTTCAAGTTTGGCTTTTATTTTGTAACATGCATTCGTGGGACGAGCAGCAGAGACGAAGGATGTGAGAAATGATATTTAATGTTTATTTCTGCTGATGACTCGTTGATCCTCACGACCTCTGACCTCCAAACACTCATCAAGGGCAAAAATTATAAACTAAATAATAAATAACGAGAACAAAAAATTATAAACTAAATAATAAGTATGATAATAAATGCATAAAATAATGTAATAAAATTTTTTTTTAAATTGACATTTAAAATCTTTAATGGAAAATTAACAATTAAAAATTAAGAATCCCAAATAAAAAATTTGAAATTCAAAATTCGAAAGTAAATACATGTTTTTTTTTAACAATTAATTAATTAATTTGGCAATATTTTTATGAATTTAACGTACAGAATATTGATCTGTAAAATAATTACATTTGAAATAAATAATAAATGAACAAAAATAAATAGAAATAAAAGTTTGACATAAATTGCAAATAAAGTCAGAAATTGAAAAAAGAAAGAAAAAAAAATTGAAATAAATTAAATTAAATTGAATTAAATACAATTTAATACAATTTAACAAAATGAAATAAAATTTAATAAAATGTAATGAAATAAAATGAAATTAAATGAAATTAAATGAAATTAAATGAAATTAAATGAAATTAAATGAAATTAAATCAAATTAAATCAAATTAAATCAAATTAAACTAAATATAATTAAATTAAATTAAATTAAATTATATTAAGTAGAATTAAATAAACTTAAATAAAATAAAATTAAAATAAACCATAAAATGAACAAAATAGGATTAAAATAAAAATAAATTGAGTGTAACTCCAGCTGCAGCAGCTGTTGGCGTTGGGAGCTTCAGTGGGTGGGGGTGGTGGTGGTGGTGGGCAGGAGCCGGAGGCCAGGGGGGGCAGGAGGGTATAAAAGCCCGTCCGGGGCTGTGAGGGAGGCACAGAGGAGCTCCTGCCTGGTCCGTCTCAGCGCTCTGCCAAGGTAAGGGTCCCACTGAGGGTCACACCGAGGCTTGGCGGCGGCGTTTCTCATCAAACTCTTCCTTTCTTCAGGCTCGTCCATCAAACACATCCAGGTCTTCCCACGACTGCAACAACAATGAGGTGAGTTCCAGCTTTGTAGCTTCACATCGGTCAAACTGCGGGGGGTCACATCCCCCCCCCCCCCCCCCCCCCACTGCCGGTTGGACCCCCCCGAAGTGAAACGAAGGTGTTTTGGCGGTAGAGATTCTAAAGTGTGTTCTGTGGTGCAGCGGCCTGGTCCTGCTTCTCTGCCTCTTGATCGGCTCCATCTCCTGCTACCCTCCCAACAAACGTAAGTCACCCTCGTCCCCGACCGTCTCCACCCCCCCCTGATACCCCCCCCCCCCTCCTACCCCCAATAGAGACTGGAGACCCGGACTGGCCCTTCACGTACCAGGGGTCTCATGCAGGCAGCAGCTCCTCTGGAACCGGGGGGTCCGCGTCCTCCGGGGGCTACGGGAGCGACAACAGCTACCCGTACGTGCCCCCCCAGACCCAGGTCCAGTTCGGCGGCGGCGGCGGCGGCGGAGGCGGCGGCCAGCCGCACGACGTGATCATCGGGCAGCCGGACGACGGCCACTTCTGGACCGACGTGTCGGACCTGGAGCCGGTCTACGCCTTCGACTCGCGCTCCCGCTACCAGCGGGGCCGGGTGGTGTTCGCCCAGACCCGCTACACCCCCACCGAGTACGGCTACCCGGACGGACACCACGGCTACCCCACGGACGGCGGCAAGGGGGGGCACCACAAAGTCTGAGGCCTCCTCCGGTGGGTGGGTGGGTGGGGTTGGGGGGGTGGGGGGGGGTCTGGGTCTGGGTCTGGGTCTGACGGTGTCTGTCTTGCAGGTCTTGGCGATTCTGACGTTTCATGGCTGCTGGAACCCGAAACCTCCTAATAAAATAAACTTTAACAAACGTCGTGGCTGCGCTGCTTCTTTCAACTCCTGAAATGTAGATTTGGACGGACGGGTTCGTCTTCGTCCGTCTCGTTTTGCTCAGCAAGGGACGTTTTTTTGTTTTGCATCAAGATGTTGACCTTGATTTTTTTATTTTTTTAAATTTACCCCCTCGACTGTAGTTTCGGCTGAAGAAATGTGACGTCTGAACAAAACGTCCGACTGTAAAAAAAAAAAAAAACGATTCAAAAAGAGAATCTGAGAATCTCGTATTTCCTGCTTTGCTCATTTTGTTTTATATTTTATTTGTGCAAATTTGTTTTTCATGTATTGTACACTAGCGGGTGATTTGTGGGTCATGTCATGAAATCTCTCTCAAAAGTGGTTTACAAGTAAAGAAAGAGAAATAAACTGGCTTCAAACCTAAAGTCTTTAGTAACTTAAATCTGATCATTTCTTATAGTTAAATCTATGAATTCATGCTTTTTAAACCCCAAATGATCAATAAAGTGTCAAATAGAAGTTCAAAATGTTCACTGTTGAGATAAAACGATTCAAACGTGTGAGATAACAAGTAGAGAGGCGACACAGCGCCCTCTGGTGGAATCAGCCAGGAACTGCTTATATGTACACAATCAGACAATTAAAGAAATTCTACAATCTGGTGCAATTTATGGAAAATGTAAAAAAAAAAAAAAAAAAAAAAAGAGAAAGAACTGTGATTATCGGTGTAAAATGCTGGATTTGTCAGTTCCTCTGTTCCTGGTGTGTTTCTGTGGCGCCGCCTACTGGCCTGTCGTGGGAACTACATGACTTGTGAGGCGTTTCCGTGGCGACGCCGGGACACAGGACGTTTCCCGTGTGAAAGCAGATTGTTTTTGGCTGGTGTGGGAACTGAATCAGAGAAACGCTTGGATAAAGCTCAGTCACACGCATGAACATCAAAGACGTCACGCCCCTTTCATTAATGGATCAAAAGCAACACATCAAAGTGTGAATTAGAACTTCTAGACATTTTCAAAGTCATGAATGAATGTTTTGGTTTTTATTTCGAACATGTATAAAAATATAGAACTATTTGTACATACAAAAGAAAGAAAAAGTACAAATAAATACACATAAAGCCAATACATAACAAATCACCGCACACTGTTCGAAAAAGGAAAAAGTACAAAACTTTTTTTAAATTTTCCACCACTTATTACTTATTCTTTAGTTTGTTCACAGATATCCTAATATATATATATATATATATATATATATATATATATATATATATATATATATATATATATATATATATATATAATGTTTTCCAAACACATGCTATCATGTATCCTGAGGTTTTGCTGCCCCCTGCTGGCTGGACCAGTTCTCTTGTAGGTTTCTTTTCCTTTTTTAAGTTAATTTCTTTTCCATGTTTCCATTTTAATAAACATTTAATATGAAAACTGTTGTATTTTTCTGTACCCATCTTATGTGTTTATGTGGATATTGACTTCACTTAATTCTTTATTATTATTTTTAATTTTTTTTGATTGGTTGGTTGACCAAGACCAGGACCAAGATCAAGTACAGATGAAAACCCCCCCCTGGAGGCTCCACAGTGGCTCTTCCACTCTCTAAACCCCCCTGGAGGCTCTACGGTGGCTCTTCCACTCTCTGAACTCCCCCCCCGGAGACTCCACGGTGGCTCTTCCACTCTCTAAACCCCCCCTGGAGGCTCCACGGTGGCTCTTCCGCTCTCTAAACTCCCCCCCGGGGACTCCACGGTGGCTCTTCCACTCTCTAAACCCCCCCCGGAGACTCCACGGTGGCTCTTCCACTCTCTAAACCCCCCCTGGAGGCTCCACGGTGGCTCTTCCACTCTCTAAACCCCCCCCGGAGGCTCCACGGTGGCTCTTCCACTCTCTAAACCCCCCCCGGATGCTCTACGGTGGCTCTTCCACTCTCTAAACCCCCCCTGGAGGCTCTACGGTGGCTCTTCCACTCTCTAAACTCCCCCCGGAGGCTCTTCCACTCTCTAAACCTCCCCTGGAGGCTCCACGGTGGCTCTTCCACTCTCTAAACTCCCCCCCGGAGACTCCACGGTGGCTCTTCCACTCTCTAAACCCCCCCTGGAGGCTCCACGGTGGCTCTTCCACTCTCTAAACCCCCCCTGGAGGCTCCGCGGTGGCTCTTCCACTCTCTAAACTCCCCCCGGAGACTCCACGGTGGCTCTTCCACTCTCTAAACTCCCCCTGGAGGCTCCACGGTGGCTCTTCCACTCTCTAACCTCCCCCCCGGAGACTCCACGGTGGCTCTTCCACTCTCTAAACTCCCCCCCGGAGACTCCACGGTGGCTCTTCCACTATCTAAACCCCCCCCCCCCTGGAGGCTCCGCGGTGGCTCTTCCACTCTCTAAACTCCCCCCGGAGACTCCACGGTGGCTCTTCCACTCTCTAAATCCCCCCTGGAGGCTCTACGGTGGCTCTTCCACTCTCTAAACTCCCCCCCGGAGACTCCGCGGTGGCTCTTCCACTCTCTAAACTCCCCCCCGGAGACTCCACGGTGGCTCTTCCACTCTCTAAACTCCCCCTGGAGGCTCCGCGGTGGCTCTTCCACTCTGTAAACCCCCCCTGGAGGCTCCGCGGTGGCTCTTCCACTCTGTAAACCCCCCCTGGAGACTCCGCGGTGGCTCTTCCACTCTCTAAACTCCCCCCCGGAGACTCCACGGTGGCTCTTCCACTCTCTAAACCCCCCCCGGAGACTCCGCGGTGGCTCTTCCACTCTCTAAACTCCCCCCCGGAGACTCCACGGTGGCTCTTCCACTCTCTAAACTCCCCCCCGGAGACTCCACGGTGGCTCTTCCACTCTCTAAACCCCCCCTGGAGGCTCCACGGTGGCGCTTCCACTCTCTAAAACCCCCCTGGAGACTCCACGGTGGCCCTTCCACTCTAACCCCTCCCCCCCCGGAGGTTCCCCGGGCTCTTCCAGCCTCTCAGCCCGCCTCGGTGTCACAAACGTGACACCGCTCTTCTCTTTCATCCCAGCGTCCGCCAATCACGGCCACTTCTGTTTTATAATTCACTCTTACGCGTTCACCGCCCGACCAATCAGCGGACAAGGTCCGCGATGCGACCACGCCCCAACGGCGACTCTGGCCCCGCCCCCTCACCCCTGTGCGTAGCTCGAGCGTTGACAGCGGTGTAAAGTTTGGACGAGTCCCCGTCGCTCGTCGCTCCGCCGCCGCCGCACGCGCTCCCTCGTCGCCGCCCGGTTGGATTTGACCGTTGGGGATGGACTAAGGCGCCGCCATGGTGGTGAATTCGGTGCACTGGTTTCGCAAATGCCTGCGGCTGCACGATAATCCCGCGCTGCAGGAGGCCCTGGACGGAGCGGACACGGTGCGCTGTGTTTATATCCTGGACCCCTGGTTCGCCGGAGCCGCGAACGTCGGGATCAACCGATGGAGGTGGGTCGCCTCTCCCCCCCCCCCCCCCCCCCCCCCCCCTCACCCCCCTCCCCGCCGCCACCCGCCACCCGCTACCCGTTCCGCTCCGTCCGAGACGCTCCGCTCGCTCGACACGAGACGACGCGTGTTTTGATGCGTGTTTTGAGCCGCAGCGCTCGGCTGCAGGCCTCCGCCGGCCGCACCGCGGCGCTGCTAGCTAGCTAGCTGTAGCGCTAGCTTGACTCCCCGCACCAGAGTCCGCAGGCGAAACGCCGCATTTTAACGTTCCCGCTGGCTTTGTCGCCGCGTCGTCCCGGTTTACCGGCGGAAAACGACACCGGCGCCCGAAGCCGGACCACCAGCTGAATAATTCGGCGCGGTTTTAATTTGCCAAATCGCTTGTTTTACGGTTCGCGGAGCCTTGAGGTGCGGAGCGTCGCCGCATAGACGCATCGCGTTTGCTTGTTTTACCACATATCTGCAAAAACAGTTAATTAAGAGGAAAACTGACTGTCCTGCACTAATAACAACAGCCCGGTGACAAAATCGGCTCGTGTTGAAATTGTCACCTCGGTATTACATCCTAGTGAAATCAATTCCAAACTCCATCGCAGGAAATATTCAATTTTACGTAACATTACAATGTGTTAAAAAAATCTCCTGTAAGGAGAAAACCTCCTTTTTTTTTAAAGAACCACTGCTGAATGCTGATCATGCATCGTGTATATAGACTGTTTTACACCGATTAGATGAAGTTTAAAGCCTTTGGTTGACATTGACTGCGGGCTTCATCGCCACTAATATTGATGTTTTCTCAACGGAGTCTGGAACGAGGGATTTTCCTCCTCGTAGTGAAAAAGCAGGTTTCAGGTTGATTCATCCTGTGACCCTCTGACCCATTCGGGTGTCTCATCGAGCTGCCAGTAGGTAGATCTAGTGGGTGAATCTTTTAACTGACCCATCCACAATGGAAACACGTTTGCATGATTTATTTCTGCTGATTGTTAGTCACTGAGTTTTTCTAAATAAAAAAAAAAGAGGTCATATAATTAGAGACACACAATGACAGACAGGAAAAGGAGTGTGTGAGTGAGTGGAGCAGCTAGAACAACAGCTACTCATTCAGTTATTCATTTGTTGGAAGGGTTTTATGACGGATCTGACATAATAATACATTATTAAATCAAGACATTATTGTAATGCCAAAAGATCATAAAAGAGGTATATACTAATTTGATTTTATGGTTAGTTAAATGATTTTAGAAGTTGAATATTATGATTTACTTTACATTTCTTCACATTTAATATTAATCATCAATTGTGTACCAAATGCTTCATTAGTTACCATATTTGTAGTTTGTGATTTTTTTAGTGATTTTTTTTGCTGTGAGGAATCCTCAGATATTTTTTTTTTTTGCTGTGAGGAACCCTCAGATATTTTTTTTTATTTAGATTTTTTTTTTCAAAAATGTTATTTTTGCTGTGAGGAACGTTCAGATTTTTAAAAATTTTTTTTGCTCATCTGTAATCAGTCATTAAAGTCTTGAAATCGTTCATTGATATACCTTTTTTTCAAAGATATATCAATTAATAAAATACTTTCTGGTGTAGGATAATAGAAATTTTTTTATTTAGATTTTTTTCAAATTTTCTTTTGCTGTGAGGAACCCTCAGATTTTTTTTTTTTTTTGATTTTTTTTTTTTTTTTGCTGTGAGGAACCCTCAGATTTTTTTTTTTTTTGATTTTTTTTTTTTTTTGCTGTGAGGAACCCTCAGATTTTTTTTTTTTTTATTTATTTATTTTTTTTGCTGTGAGGAACCCTCAGATTTTTTTTTTTTTTTAGATTTTTTTTTTTTTTTGCTGTGAGGAACCCTCAGATTTTTTTTTTTTATTTATTTTTTTTGGCTGTGAGGAACCCTCAGATTTTTTTTTTTATTTATTTATTTATTTTTGCTGTGAGGAACCCTCAGATTTTTTTTTTTTTTTAGATTTTTTTTTTTTTGCTGTGAGGAACCCTCAGATTTTTTTTTTTGATTTTTTTTTTTTTTGCTGTGAGGAACCCTCAGATTTATTTATTTTATTTTATTTTTTTTTTTTTTTGCTGTGAGGAACCCTCAGATTTTTTTTTATTTATTTATTTATTTTTTTTTGCTGTGAGGAACCCTCAGATTTATTTATTTATTTATTTATTTATTTATTTTTGCTGTGAGGAACCCTCAGATTTTTTTTTATTTTTTTTATTTTTTTTTTTGCTGTGAGGAACCCTCAGATTTTTTTTTTATTTAGATTTTTTTTTTCTTTTGCTGTGAGGAACCCTCAGATTTTTTTCTTTTCATTTTTTTTTGGATTTTTTTTTTTTTGCTCCTCTGTAATCAGTCAAAGTCTTGAAATCGTTCACTTTTTTTCAAAAATATATCAACTAATATAAGACTTTCTGGTGTAGGATAATAGAAATTTGTTAAATTGTTATTTTTTTCCATTTTTTTTTGCTGTGAGGAACCCTCAGATTTTTTTTTTTATTTATTTATTTATTTTTGCTGTGAGGAACCCTCAGATTTTTTTTTTTTTTAGATTTTTTTTTTTTGCTGTGAGGAACCCTCAGATTTTTTTTTTTTATTTTTTTTTTTTTGCTGTGAGGAACCCTCAGATTTATTTATTTATTTATTTATTTATTTTTTTTTGCTGTGAGGAACCCTCAGATTTTTTTTTATTTATTTTTTTTTTTTTTTTTGCTGTGAGGAACCCTCAGATTTATTTATTTATTTATTTATTTATTTATTTTTGCTGTGAGGAACCCTCAGATTTTTTTTTTATTTAGATTTTTTTTTTCTTTTGCTGTGAGGAACCCTCAGATTTTTTTCTTTTCATTTTTTTTTTGATTTTTTTTTTTTGCTCCTCTGTAATCAGTCAAAGTCTTGAAATCGTTCACTTTTTTTCAAAAATATATCAACTAATATAAGACTTTCTGGTGTAGGATAATAGAAATTTGTTAAATTGTTATTTTTTTCCATTTTTTTTTGCTGTGAGGAACACTCAGATTATTTTGGAATTTTTAATTTTTTTTTTGCTCATCTGTAATCAGTCGTTAAAGTCGTTCACTTTTTTTTCAAAAATATATCAATTAATAAAAGAATTTCTGGTGTAGGATAATAGGCATTTTTTTGATTTTCTTTTTTTTTGGTTTAAAAAAAATTTCCCTCCCAAAAATAGATATTTATATAACAATGTAAGCTCTTTGAATATATAATACATACATATATATATATTTATTTATTTTTTTAGTTATTTATTTAGCAAACATTTATTTTGTGTGTGTGGTTCCAGGTTCCTGCTGGAGTCTCTGGAGGACCTGGACAACAGCCTGAAGAAGCTGAACTCGCGGCTGTTCGTGGTCCGTGGTCAGCCCACCGACGTCTTCCCGCGCCTCATCAAGGTACGGCCGCGCCGCGCCGCCATCTTTCACCTCACCAAGTACAATTATCACGATGTCGCCGCCAGCGACGACGTCCTAATGTCGGGATCCTTGCCGTCAGTTTGTTTGGAAGGAAGATGAAGCGGATAAAAGATGTGATCTGATTTAAATTCATGAGTGTGTACACACACACACACACACACACACACACTGGTTGACGGCGTTGCCTCCCGCTGCAGGAGTGGAAGGTGACCCGGCTGACCTTCGAGTACGACCCCGAGCCGTACGGGAAGGAGAGGGACGGCGCCATCATCAAGATGGCTCAGGAGTTCGGCGTGGAGACGGTGATCAGGAACTCTCACACGCTGTACAACCTGGACAGGTACACACACACACACACACACACACACACACACACACCATCACTAAACACAGTCTCACAGTCCGTGAGTAACACAGTGACTTCACTGTGTTACTCTGTTGCCTAGCAACAGGAAGGCCTGGGTTTGAGTCCCTTTTGTTTATTCCGTTTTTCTTTTTTTTTTTTTATTTAGTGTTTCTCTGGTTTTTTTTGCCCGTTTTCTGACTCTTTTGAATTAAAAATTTCCACTAATTTCTGATTAAATAGTTTTGTTTTGATGCGTTCTGGCTGCTGTGGTTCATCTTTAATTTCACACATTATTTTTTTTTGGGTCGAAGCGTTTTTTTCATGGATTCTCCGCCTCTGTGGTGATTCGGTGGAGTTTCTTGTTTTGTTTACATCTTGCACTCTCCCTCTTTTTCCTCTCCACTCACTCACATGACACACAAACCGGTTTTGTCGTGTTGCTGTCAGACGTGCAGCGCCGCCCTCTGGTGGCCGGCTGCCGCCGGTGCAGGTCACACTATGATCCATGTGCAGGGATCAGCTGTGTGTGTGTGTGTGTGTGTATTACAGCACTTCCTTACATAAGGACAGCAGTATGTGTAGCTGTGTGTGTGTGTGTGTGTGTGTGTGATCAAATTGGTCGCCGTGGAGATGTGCCCGGCTTACCGCGCTGGTTCGGCCAATGGGAGGCCGTCCCTCGTGTAAATCCCGCCGCCGGCCGTCCTCACTGATATAGAAGAGTTGTATAAGACACAAACTCTAAATGGATCTAGAATGTTCTTTTTTTTTAATTTAATGTTTCACTTTATTCTAGAATTAGTTTCTGCTTTAAAGCCGAAACCACAGATTGTGTTTTCATAAAGTGACGTCTCTTAACGAATAAATCTTCCCACCATAAGAGTCAAACTTTTACTCTTCAAAGTACTTTAGTTACTCTTCAAAGTGCTCTAATTGATTTTCAAAGGGCTTTAATTACTCTTCAAAAGACTTTAATTACTCTTCAAAAGACTTTAATTACTTTTCAAAGGACTTTAATTACTTTTCAAAGTACTTTAATTACTCTTCAAAGGACTTTAATTACATTTCAAAATACTTTAATTACTCTTCAAAGGACTTTAATTACTTTTCAATGGACTTTAATTACTTTTCAAAATACTTTAATTACTCTTCAAAGGACTTTAATTACTCTTCAAAGTACTTTAATTACTCTTCAAAGTAATTTAATTGCTTTTCAAAGTACTTTAATTACTCTTCAAAAGACTAATTACTTTTCAAAGTACTTTAATTATTCTTCAAATGACTTTAATTACTCTTCAAAGGACTTTAATTACTTTTCAAAAATACTTTGCTCTTCAAAGTTCTTTAATTACTCTTCAAAATACTTTAATTACTCTTCAAAGTACTTTAATTACTCTTCAAAGTACTTTAATTACTTTTCAAAGTACTTTAATTATTCTTCAAATGACTTTAATTATTCAAATGACTTCAATTACTTTTCAAAATACTTTACTCTTCAAAGTACTTTAATTGAAGTATTTCTCACCTCAAGTTAGTACATTTTCACAGTAAAAGTATGAGGATGTGACGCCGGTCTGTTTGCGCCCACAGGGTCATCGAGACGAACAACAACAGTCCTCCTCTGACCTTCAAGCGCTTTCAGACCATCGTCAGTCGGCTGGAGTTGCCGCGGCGACCGCTGCCCACCGTCACCCAGCAACAGATGGGCAGCTGCCGCACGGACATCGCCGACGACCACGACCGGCTGTACAGCATCCCGTCACTGGAGGAGCTGGGTACGCACCGCCGCCCCGTCACACCTCCGTCACACACCCCCCTCCACCCGGGGGCTCGTGGAGGTGGAGCTCCTCGCGGCACTGACGGAGGGTTTCTCACCTCCACCTGTGTGAACGTGTGAATGTGTGAATGTGTGCAGGCTTCAAGACGAGGGGTTTACCGACGGCCGTGTGGCGAGGAGGAGAGTCGGAGGCTCTGGACCGACTCAACAAACATCTGGATAAGAAGGTGAGGAGAAACAAACCGGCATTGGATTGTTATTACGGTGACTTTCAAAATAAAACTACCAAGTTGGATTGTTATTACGGTGACTTTCAAAATAAAACTACCAAGTTGGATTGTTATTACGGTGACTTTCAAAATAAAAGTACCAAGTTGGATTGTTATTAGGGTGACTTTCAAAATAAAACTACCAAGTTGGATTGTTATTAGGGTGACTTTTAAAATAAAAGTACCAAGTTGGATTGTTATTACGGTGACTTTGAAAATAAAAGTACCAAGTTGGATTGTTATTACGGTGACTTTGAAAATAAAAGTACCAAGTTGGATTGTTATTACGGTGACTTTCAAAATAAAACTACCAAGTTGGATTGTTATTACGGTGACTTTTAAAATAAAAGTACCAAGTTGGATTGTTATTACGGTGACTTTGAAAATAAAAGTACCAAGTTGGATTGTTATTACGGTGACTTTGAAAATAAAAGTACCAAGTTGGATTGTTATTACGGTGACTTTGAAAATAAAAGTACCAAGTTGGATTGTTATTACGGTGACTTTGAAAATAAAAGTACCAAGTTGGATTGTTATTACGGTGACTTTGAAAATAAAAGTACCAAGTTGGATTGTTATTACGGTGACTTTGAAAATAAAACTACCAAGTTGGATTGTTATTACGGTGACTTTGAAAATAAAACTACCAAGTTGGATTGTTATTACGGTGACTTTCAAAATAAAACTACCAAGTTGGATTGTTATTACGGTGGCTATCAAAATAAAAGTCCCAGTCCCACTAGACTATGAACTGGGACTCCTGACTCCACGGAGGAAACTCTGCTCTGATCGGCTCTACTGAGCATGTGCAGAACTCCTGGTTGCCATGGCGACCAGGAGCCGCAGTGTGACTGTTGTCAGGAAGTGGTCCTGAGCGTCTGGGTGTCCCTGTGCAGGTGTGGGTGGCCAACCTGGAGCACCCCCGGGTCAACACCTGCTCCCTGTACGCCAGCCCTACCGGCCTCAGCCCCTACCTGCGCTTCGGCTGCCTGTCCTGCCGGGTGCTGTACTACAACCTCCGGGAGCTCTACATGAAGGTACCCCCCCCCCGCAACCCGCAAGCTCCACGTCGTCACGGCAACAGGTGGAGGACCGCCCCTTTACGGTTGTTGTCTTCCAGCTCCGGAAGCGCAGCAACCCTCCTCTGTCGCTGTTCGGCCAGCTGCTGTGGAGGGAGTTCTTCTACACCGCCGCCACCAACAACCCCAACTTTGACCACATGGAGGGGAACCCCATCTGTGTGCAGGTCAGTGCTGGGGACACCCCACCCCCACCCACCCATCCACCCCCAGGTCAGTGCTGGGGACACCCCCAGGTCAGTGCTGGGGGGGGTTAATTCAAATTAGGCTGGTTTTAATGACTTTTAACTAGAGTTAGGCTGGGTTTTATCTAGTTTTAACTAGTTTTAACTAGTTTTAACTGGAGTTAGGCTGGGTTTTATCTAGTTTTATCTAGTTTTAACTAGTTTTAACTAGTTTTAACTGGAGTTAGGCTGGGTTTTATCTAGTTTTAACTAGTTTTAACTAGTTTTAACTGAAGTTAGGCTGGGTTTTGTCTAGTTTTAACTGGAGTTAGGCTGGGTTTTATCTAGTTTTGACTAGTTTGAACTGGAGTTAGGCTGGTTTTAACTAGTTTGAACTGGAGTTAGGCTGGGTTTTAACTAGTTTTAACGAGTTTCAACTGGAGTTAGGCTGGGTTTTATCTAGTTTGAACTAGTTTGATCTAGTCTTAACTACTTTTAACTGTAGTTGGGCTGCCTTTAACTAGTCTGAACTGGAGTTAGGCTGGTTTTAGCTAGTTCTAACTACTTTTAACTGGAGTTAGGCTGGTTTTAGCTAGTTCTAACTACTTTTAACTGTAGTTGGGCTGGTTTTAACTAGTTTGAACTGGAGTTAGGCTGGTTTTAGCTAGTTCTAACTACTTTTAACTGTAGTTGGGCTGGTTTTAACTAGTTTGAACTGGAGTTAGGCTGGTTTTAGCTAGTTCTAACTAGTTTGAACTGGAGTTAGGCTGGTTTTAGCTAGTTCTAACTACTTTTAACTGGAGTTAGGCTGGTTTGATCTAGTTTTAACTAGTTTGAACTGGAGTTAGGCTGGTTTTAGCTAGTTCTAACTAGTTTGAACTGGAGTTAGGCTGGTTTTAGCTAGTTCTAACTACTTTTAACTGGAGTTAGGCTGGTTTTAGCTAGTTCTAACTACTTTTAACTGTAGTTGGGCTGGTTTTAACTAGTTTGAACTGGAGTTAGGCTGGTTTTAGCTAGTTCTAACTACTTTTAACTGTAGTTGGGCTGGTTTTAACTAGTTTGAACTGGAGTTAGGCTGGTTTTAGCTAGTTCTAACTAGTTTGAACTGGAGTTAGGCTGGTTTTAGCTAGTTCTAACTACTTTTAACTGGAGTTAGGCTGGTTTTAAATAGCTTAACTAGTTTTAACTACTTTTAACTGCAGTTGGGCTGGTTTGATCTAGTTTTAACTAGTTTGAACTGGAGTTAGGCTGGTTTTAACTAGTTTTAACTACTTTTATCTGGAGTTTGGCTGGTTTTAACTAGTTCTAACGGGTCAGGCGAGTGTTTGAAGCCGTCAGGACCAGCGTTGGGCTCACGGTCGCCCTCTGCTGTTGAGCGCGAGAAGCGTCTGTTCCGGTTCTTGACTTCCTGGTCCCCCCCCCCCCCCCCCCCCCCGGACCCCCCCAGATCCCGTGGGACCAGAACCCGGAGGCGCTGGCCAAGTGGGCCGAGGGCCGGACCGGGTTCCCCTGGATCGACGCCATCATGACGCAGCTGCGGCAGGAGGGCTGGATCCACCACCTGGCCCGGCACGCCGTGGCCTGCTTCCTCACCCGGGGCGACCTGTGGCTCAGCTGGGAGAGCGGCATGAAGGTGAGACGGCGCCCCCCGGTGGAGGGAGGCCTGAAGCGCCCCGCGGGAGCTCACTGTGTGTGTGTGTGTGTGTGTGTGTGTGTGTGTGTGTGTGTGTGTGTGTGTGTGTGTGTGTGTGTGTGTGTGTGTGTGTGTGTGTGTGTGTGTGTGTGTGTGTGTGTGTGTGTGTGTGTGTGTGTGTGTGTGTGTGTGTGTGTGTGTGTGTGCAGGTGTTTGAGGAGCTGCTGCTGGACGCAGACTGGAGTGTGAACGCCGGCAGCTGGATGTGGTTGTCCTGCAGCGCCTTCTTCCAGCAGTTCTTCCACTGCTACTGTCCCGTCGGCTTCGGGCGGAGGACCGACCCCACCGGGGACTACATCAGGTGAGGCTGCACACCTCCACACCCCCACCCCACCCTCTCACCTCCAAGGTCAGTCCTGGTGACACCCCCCAAGGACTGACCTTGTGGTCATTCAAATTAGGCTGGGTTTTAACTCATTTGAACTGGAGTTAGGCTGGGTTTTAACTAGTTTGAACTGGAGTTAGGCTGGGTTTTAACTAGTTTTAACTGGAGTTAGGCTGGGTTTTATCTAGTTTTAACTGGAGTTAGGCTGGGTTTTAACTGGGGTTAGGCTGGGTTGTAACTGGTTTTGACTGGGGTTAGGCTGGGTTTTAACTAGTTTTAACTGGGGTTAGGCTGGGTTTTATCTAGTTTTAACTGGAGTTAGACTGGGTTTTAACTAGTTTGAACTGGAGTTAGGCTGGGTTTTAACTAGTTTGAACTGGAGTTAGGCTGGGTTTTATCTAGTTTTAACTGGAGTTAGGCTGGGTTTTAACTGGAGTTAGGCTGGGTTTTATCTAGTTTTAACTGGAGTTAGGCTGGGTTTTAACTGGGGTTAGGCTGGGTTGTAACTGGGGTTAGGCTGGGTTTTAACTAGTTTTAACTGGAGTTAGGCTGGGTTTTAACTGGGGTTAGGCTGGGTTTTAACTAGTTTTGACTGGGGTTAGGCTGGGTTTTAACTAGTTTTAACTGGGGTTAGGCTGGGTTTTATCTAGTTTTAACTGGAGTTAGGCTGGGTTTTAACTGGAGTTAGGCTGGGTTTTAACTAGTTTGAACTGGAGTTAGGCTGGGTTTTAACTAGTTTTAACTGGAGTTAGGCTGGGTTTTAACTGGAGTTAGGCTGGGTTTTATCTAGTTTTAACTGGAGTTAGGCTGGGTTTTAACTGGGGTTAGGCTGGGTTGTAACTGGGGTTAGGCTGGGTTTTAACTAGTTTTAACTGGAGTTAGGCTGGGTTTTAACTGGAGTTAGGCTGGGTTTTAACTAGTTTTGACTGGGGTTAGGCTGGGTTTTAACTAGTTTTAACTGGGGTTAGGCTGGGTTTTATCTAGTTTTAACTGGAGTTAGGCTGGGTTTTAACTAGTTTGAACTGGAGTTAGGCTGGGTTTTAACTAGTTTGAACTGGAGTTAGGCTGGGTTTTATCTAGTTTTAACTGGAGTTAGGCTGGGTTTTAACTGGAGTTAGGCTGGGTTTTATCTAGTTTTAACTGGAGTTAGGCTGGGTTTTAACTGGGGTTAGGCTGGGTTGTAACTGGGGTTAGGCTGGGTTTTAACTAGTTTTAACTGGAGTTAGGCTGGGTTTTAACTGGGGTTAGGCTGGGTTTTAACTAGTTTTGACTGGGGTTAGGCTGGGTTTTAACTAGTTTTAACTGGGGTTAGGCTGGGTTTTATCTAGTTTTAACTGGAGTTAGGCTGGGTTTTAACTGGAGTTAGGCTGGGTTTTAACTAGTTTTGACTGGGGTTAGGCTGGGTTTTATCTAGTTTTAACTGGAGTTAGGCTGGGTTTTAACTGGGGTTAGGCTGGGTTTTAACTAGTTTTGACTGGGGTTAGGCTGGGTTTTAACTAGTTTGAACTGGAGTTAGGCTGGGTTTTATCTAGTTTTAACTGGAGTTAGGCTGGGTTTTATCTAGTTTTAACTGGAGTTAGGCTGGGTTTTAACTGGAGTTAGGCTGGGTTTTAACTAGTTTTAACTGGGGTTAGGCTGGGTTTTAACTACTTTTAACTGGAGTTAGGCTGGGTTTTAACTGGGGTTAGGCTGGGTTTTAACTGGGGTTAGGCTGGGTTTTAACTGGGGTTAGGCTGGGTTGTAACTAGTTTTAACTGGGGTTAGGCTGGGTTTTAACTGGAGTTAGGCTGGGGTTAGGCTGGGTTTTAACTGGGGTTAGGCTGGGTTGTAGCTGGGGTTAGGCTGGGTTTTAACTAGTTTTAACTGGAGTTAGGCTGGGTTTGAACTAGTTTTAACTGGGGTTAGGCTGGGTTTTAACTGGAGTTAGGCTGGGTTTAAACTGGGGTTAGGCTGGGTTTTAACTAGATTTGACTGGGGTTAGGCTGGGTTTTAACTAGTTTTAACTGGGGTTAGGCTGGGTTTTATCTAGTTTTAACTGGAGTTAGGCTGGGTTTTAACTGGAGTTAGGCTGGGTTTTAACTAGTTTTGACTGGGGTTAGGCTGGGTTTTATCTAGTTTTAACTGGAGTTAGGCTGGGTTTTAACTGGGGTTAGGCTGGGTTTTAACT
>NC_137660.1:29280567-29305567 GCF_963422515.1 Blennius ocellaris | reverse complement strand
CGATTGTGTGAATATGTAAATGCTCCCATATGAATGTTTTTAAGAAATATTTTTGCTAGCTGCAGCGTTTTAAGTTCCGTTTGTCTCTTTGAAAAAACAAGACAAAAAAAAAAAACCGAGCGGTAATCGTTGACCTCGTTACTCCTGCGTACCGGCCCTTTAAGGACGGAGCCGTGGTGGTGATGATGATGATGAAGGGGCTCTTTGCGTGACTTTAATGTGGCTCCTGGGCCACCGTAGTTCACACAGCGTCCAGCAGGGGGCAGCGGGCTCAGATTCAAAATATAAAAGATCGCAGCTTTGATTCCTCCACAGAAACATCAGGAGGAATCCGAGCTTTTCCAATATTTACTGGTTATTTTCCACATTAATATTTATTTCTGTGAATAAAAACTTTAGTTTTTCTTGAAAAACAAAAAAAAAAACAAAACCCCAAAAGTACTTTTCTTCCCTTTTCTGTCACATTTGAGAAATTATATTTAGTTAGACTCTCTTATGTAAAACTTTTAAAATGTAAAATTATAACTTTTTTTTTTTTTTTTTTGCACGTGACAGTTTCCTGATAATCGCAGCCACACGACCACAAAACTCATTTATTGAACTTTCAATGACAAAAAAAAAGGAATTTAATCATAATTTCCGAATGTTTTGCAAAAATATTTTTAAAAAGAAAATCAAACATTTAGTTTCCCCATCCTGGACGACGAGGCCATTTTATAAAGATAAACAAAAACAAAAGGAAAATAATATGTAAGAGAGGCAAAACTTATTTCTTAAAACTTCTTTAAAACTTTTATATACAAATGAAATATTGTGCCATTCCCTAAATATTAATGAAATTACTCCCCTAATTTTAGTTTTTAATATTTAGATATATATTAGTAAAAATTATTCCTCCAATTATTTACTATTTGAAGAAAATCAGAAACTAATGTTTTGAGGTTAATGTGACGTCACGTCAGTTTTTATTAAACATTCTTCACGTAACATTTCCAAATGTAAATTAATGAGACCTGATATAATCATCACATTGACGGACCGTCGCAGTACCATTTTGCACCAACAGGAGGTGTGTTGAGTCGGTTGGAAGCTTGAATCTTTCCCACCTTGACTCGTGAATTAGACGTAATTCCCCTCTCGTACTGAAGGCGGCAGTGTTGAGTTTGTTTGTTTTTTAAATTCTTACAGCATGACGATCGTTTGCTGCTCCTTCAGTTGAAACGGGAAGTTTTAAAGTAGTTTTCGGCTCGTTTTGCCAGACGAGTCGCGGACCGAAGCGTGTCGTCGCGTCGCGGCGGGAAAACGTCGGAACGATTCCGCAGAGCGCCGCCGCGCCGTCCGATATTTATTTTTTGTTTTGTATTAAAAAAAAAAAAATGGTGAAGAGTTTATTTTCATTAAAAGTGCAGAAGGAATGATGCTGCGTTTATTTTCATCCACTTGCACCGGAGCGTCAGCGGCAACCAATAGGAGCGAAGGAAAAAAAAACGCCAACCGGGAATCGACGTGAAACATTATCGCGTGAAAAAAAAAACATCAGAAATTGATTTGGCCACAGAAAACATAGAGAGGAAACACGTAGAGACGCAACATGAAGATTAAAACTGAATTAACAAATAAAACCAAAATCAGAAATCGAGTGTTGAAAGTGGGGAAAAACAACCACAAATTGAGACGCAAATAAAAAAAATAACGTTAGGAGGTGAAAATGTCAAAAAACAACGGAAAAGGAAGTGAGGAGAATAAGAAGAGAAAGAAAAACGATCTGAGAGACAGAAATGACCACGAGAAACAAAATGATTAGAAATGATAAATCACAATCGACAAACTTCAAAGACGATTCAATAAAGGGATGAAAGCAACAATCAAAGAAACAAATCGTCACAGACGAAACACGTGAACAACGATGAGGAGAAAAAGATCGCAGAGGAAAAGGAAGAGAAATCAGCTGAGGAGAACCTGAAATCATCTGAAGACTTCAGAGTCCGGAGGACGACTGACCTGAAGAACCACCGCTTGTCTCAACGAGGTGGGTCAGAGGTCACGGTGACACGAACACACACACACACACACACACACAATGAGCTCTAAACGTCAACACTGGGAGATTTTTACAGTGAATGTCAAAATAAAACAAAGTTGGATTGTTGTTATGGTGACTCTCAAAATAAAACTACCCAGTGGGATTATTAGTTACTTTCAAAATAAAACTACCAAGATGGATTCTTATTACGGTGGCTGTCAAAATAAAACTACCCAGTGGGATTTTTACTACTTTCAAAATAAAACTACCAAGATGGATTGTTTTTACGGTGACTTTCAAAATAAAACTACCAAGACGGATTGTTATTATGGTGACTGTCAAAATAAAACTACCAAGACGGATTGTTATTATGGTGACTGTCAAAATAAAACTACCCAGTGGGATTGATAGTTACTTTCAAAATAAAACTACCAAGACGGATTGTTATTACGGTGGCTGTCAAAATAAAACTACCCAGTGGGATTGTTATTACTTTCAAAATAAAACTACCAAGATGAATTATTAATTACAGTCAAAATAAAACTACCCAAGATGGATTGTTATATGACTTTCAAAATAAAACTACCAAGATGGATTGTTATTATGGTGACTGTCAAAATAAAACTACCAAGATGGATTGTTGTTATGGTGACTGTCAAAATAAAACTACCCAATGGGATTGTTATTACTTTCAAAATAAAACTACCAAGATGGATTGTTATTAATTACAGTCAAAATAAAACTACCCAAGATGGATTGTTATTATATGACTTTCAAAATAAAACTACCAAGACGGATTGTTATTATGGTGACTGTCAAAATAAAACTACCAAGACGGATTGTTATTATGGTGACTGTCAAAATAAAACTACCCAGTGGGATTATTAGTTACTTTCAAAATAAAGCTACCAAGACGGATTGTTATTACGGTGGCTGTCAAAATAAAAGTACCCAGTGGGATTATTATTACTTTCAAAATAAAACTACCAAGATGGATTGTTATTCCGGTGGCTGTCAAAATAAAACTACCCAGTGGGATTGTTATTACTTTCAAAATAAAACTACCAAGATGGATTGTTATTAGTTACAGTCAAAATAAAACTACCAAGATGGATTGTTATTATGGTGACTGTCAAAATAAAACTACCCAGTGGGATTATTATTAGTTACTTTCAAAATAAAACTACCAAGATGGATTGTTATTATGGTGACCGTCAAAATAAAACTACCCGGTGGGATTATTATTAGCTACAGTCAAAATAAAACTACCCAAGATGGATTGTTATTACGGTGACTGTCAAAATAAAACCACCAAGTTGAATTGTTCCTTTTTTTTTTTTTATTTGATCTATTTATTTAAAATAAAATCTCTGTTTTTATTGTAAAATCAATGAAACTCCAGCATGTTGAACTCCTCGTCGACGCTGCGCGCAAGTGGCTCACGCTAACGCCTAGCGTTCACACGCGGTTTGTGGATGGACTCTGAAGTACTTGTATCGGTACTCTATATGGGCAAGTAACTGAAGGTTACTTCTTTCAGTGTTTGATAATTTTCCTGATAAAACACTTGATTTTTAACAAGAAGTCCTCATGATGTGTGTGTGAACAGATTGAGTCCCCACAACGGTGATAAACAAACACACACACACACACTGTTTATTAGCTTTAACAGGCAGATCAGCTGATGATGTCATGCTCTGCTCTGATTGGCTGCCGCCCCCCGCCCCGCCCCCCCCACCCCCCACCCTCATTCACCCCGTCACTGCTCAGCACATCCCTCCCCCCCTCCCCCTTCTCCTCTTCCTCTCCCTCTCCGCTCCTCCTGCCAGGAAAACGCGGCGAGGATGATGCTGATGCTGCCGTCGCTCCCGACGACGACGAGGACGAGGATGATGTGACGCCGGGGCCGGCCAATGGGAGCGCGGGCAGGGAGTGGAGGGGGCGTGGCCGGGGCGCCAGCCGATCGATGCTGAAGGAGCCCGAGGAGGAGGCAGAGAGAGGAGGGTGGGGGAGGCCTTGTCCGAGCGGAGGAGCGCCGACTCCGGCTGACTAGAGGAGGAGAAGACGAGGAGAAGGAGGAGGAGGTGGTGGAGGAGAGAGGAGAGGAGGAGGAGGAGGAGGAGGAGGAGGAGGAGGGAGGAAGCTGCCGCCTGTCAGAGGGGGATCATCCTGCGCTGTCATGGACAAATATCGACCAAAGAGGCCGACCACCCTGGCCTTGTTCCCTCAGCTGCCGCAGGCCGGCACCCAGGTAGGAGCAGCAGGAGGTGCAGGAGGAGGTGCAGGAGGGGGAGGAGGAGGAGGAGGAGGAAGAGGAGACACGGCTGTGGGGCCTCGTCATGGGTGGATCCTGAGTGAAGCTGCAGCAGCAGGAATAACTGGGTTACTGTGTTTGTTTCCTGGGAGGGTCCTCAGAGGGACCTGTTGTGTGTGTGTGAGTGCGTGCGTGTGTGTGTGTGTGTGTGTGCGTGCGCGTGTGTGTGTGTGTGCGTGCGCGTGTGTGTGTGTGATGCTCGACATCTCGTGTTTGTATGACATGTAACATGTATATCATGAGTCATATGTTGTGTGTGTGTGTGTGTCTGTAGCTACTATGTATTTCAATGTAATGTAGTATTTCATGTGTACAGTTGTGTATTTGTGTGGGATTGTGTATATTTGTGTATACTGTGTATCCATGTATTACTCTGTGTACTGTATGTGTGTGTACCTGTATATGTGTGTGTGTTACGTCGTGTCCATACGTGTGTCTGTTATTAATGTTGTGGAGATGTGTGTGTGTGTGTGTGTGTGTGTGTGTCTCAGGTTTCGACCTCCATCAGGTCGATTTGGGGAAGTGAGTCGTTCACTGACATTATGACCTTCTGAGGTCTGTTGTTGTTTACTTGTTGTTGTTGTTTTGAGCACATCAGCAGTGAAGTAGTTAAAGTAGTTAAAGTACCAGACTGGAGGTTCCATGTTTACTTCTACTGACTCACTGCATGTTACTGCTGTTGTCAAATTCACTGGATGTCCCTGAACGCCTCCTGACAGACATGCTGCAGGTCACTGACACCAAAACTTGTTGCTTTGTAGTTTTATGTAGCGTCTCGTAGCTTTGTAGCGTCTCGTAGCTCTGTAGCTTCCTGTAGCTCTGTAGTGTCGTGTAGCTCTGTAGCGTCCTGTAGCTCTGTAGCATCCTGTAGCTCTGTAGCGTCTCATAGCTCTGTAGCTTCCTGTAGCTCTGTAGCGTCCTGTAGCTCTGTAGCTTCCTGTAGCTCTGTAGTGTCGTGTAGCTCTGTAGCGTCCTGTAGCTCTGTAGCATCCTGTAGCTCTGTAGCGTCTCATAGCTCTGTAGCGTCCTGTAGCTCTGTAGCGTCCTGTAGCATCCTGTAGCTCTGTAGCGTCTCATAGCTCTGTAGCTTCCTGTAGCTCTGTAGCTTCCTGTAGCTCTGTAGTGTCGTGTAGCTTCCTGTAGCTCTGTAGCGTCCTGTAGCTCTGTAGCTTCCTGTAGCTCTGTAGTGTCGTGTAGCTTCCTGTAGCTCTGTAGCGTCTCGTAGCTCTGTAGCGTCTCGTACCTCTGTAGCTCTGTAGCGTCTCGTAGCTTTGTAGCGTCTTGTAGCTTCCTGTAGCTCTGTAGCGTCTCGTAGTTTCCTGTAGCTCTGTAGCGTCTCGTAGCTTCCTGTAGCTCTGTAGCTTCCTGTAGCTCTGTAGCGTTTCGTAGCTTCCTGTTGTTCTGTAGCTTCCTGTAACTCTGTAGCGTCTCGTAGCTTCCTGTAGCTCTGTAGATTCCTGTAGCTCTGTAGCGTCTCGTAGCTCTGTAGCTCTGTAGCTTCCTGTAGCTCTGTAGAGTCGTAGCTTCCTGTAGCTCTGTAGAGTCGTAGCTTCCTGTAGCTCTGTAGCATCTCGTAGCTTCCTGTAGCTCTGTAGCGTCTCGTAGCTTCCTGTAGCTCTGTAGCTTTCTGTAGCTTCCTGTAGCTTCCTGTAGCTTCCTGTAGCTCTGTAGCTTCCTGTAGCTCTGTAGCTTCCTGTAGCCTCCTGTAGCTCTGTAGCCTCCTGTAGCTTCCTGTAGCGTCCGGCCGCCTCCCGGCTGAGGCTCATTGATTTGTTTTGACGGAGGCAGTAAAGTGAAATCAGGACAGATTCAGTGGAGGAGAGATTCTCCATCAGTGTCTGAAGACGGCAGCAGTGGAACATCTGCTTCTGTCAGATCACACACACACACACACACACACACACACACACACACACACACACACACACACACACACACACACACACACACAGAGGGTAACCATGGTAACAGCGGGCTGTGCGATGGAGGAAGCTGATGCATGATGGGATGGATGTCGGTGTGAGTCAGCAGTCAGCGTGACGTCGAGATCAGAAGGAAGGAAAAGTACTCTTGTAGTTTTCAGGAGTATTTAGTGACTGATGAAGTACTCGCTGACGTTGGTTTACAAAGTACTCGCTGACAGACGTTCAATGGAAATCAGATAATCTGACAGAAAAACGTACCGAATTTCTGTGTTTGTGTTTGTGAATTAAAGTTGATGATGAGCGGATTATTTAATCCGTTGGAATATTTCACTGTTGTGGAAACGTCTGTGTCTCGTCTGTCCAGGACTCCATCAACAACAACTCTCTAGGCAAGAAGGACAGCTGGAAGGACTCACACTCCTCCTCCCCGCACATCACAGGTACACACACCACAGGTACACACATCACAAGTACACACACACCACAGGAAAACCCGCCACTGGTACACACACCACAGGTACACATATCACAAGTACACACACATCACAGGTACACACACCACAGGTATACACACCACAGGTACACACACCACAGGTATACACACCACAGGTACACACACCACAGGTATACACACCACAGGTATACACACCACAGGTAAACCCGCCACTGGTACACACACCACAGGTACACATATCACAAGTACACACACATCACAGGTACACACACCACAGGTATACACACCACAGGTACACACACCACAGGTATACACACCACAGGTATACACACCACAGGTACACACACCACAGGTACACACACCACAGGTGCACGCACACCACAGGTACACACACCACAGGTACACACACCACAGGTACACACACCACAGGTACACGCACACCACAGGTATACACATCACAAGTACACGCACACCACAGGTACACACACCACAGGTACACGCACACCACAGGTATACACATCACAAGTACACACACACCACAGGTACACACAAACACCACAGGTACACACACACATCACAGATACACACACAACAGGTACACACACATCACAGGTACACACACACCACAGGTACACACACATCACAGATACACACACCACAGGTATACACACCACAGGTACACGCACACAACAGGTACACATACACCACAGGTGGAATGACATCAGGGAGCCAGTCCCCCCAGTACAGTCCCCCAGTCCAACGCCAGTCCCCCCAGTCCAGTCCCCCCCCCACCCCACCAGCCCCTCAACATGTGAGACCTGCAGGGAACTGAACTCTGGAACTGAGATTAACTGCTTATTGCTGAACCGCAGCTACTTTAATAATCCTGTTCACTGTACATCTGGTTGCCCAACACGTAATCTCACGCCTTTGTGTGTGTGTGTGTGTGTGTGTGTGTGTGTGTGTGTGTGTGTGTGTGTCTTAAGGCGATCGAACGCCCCCTGATGTCAAACCAAAAGCGGAGGACAAAGTCCGGCTCGGCTCACAGCGCCGTCCGGCACCAAAACATCCGACGGCCAACGGCTCCAGCAGCAGAGCCGGCGCTCAGGCCGCCGCCGCACGGAGTCGAGATCGCGCGGCGCCCTCGGCCTCTCAGCCGTCTGGAACGCCGAGGAGCCAGCGGAGAGCGGCGGCGGGAGGAGGTGGGGGGAAGGCGGGAGGACGAGGAGCCGCGGCCATGAAGGAGAGGAGTCTGGCGGGGAAAGACTCCGCCCCCGAGCGGCGAGGGCGACTCTGCGACGACGCCAAGGCCCGGGAGCGAAACGGCCCCCAGAGGACCAGGGAGGCCGGCGGGCCCAGGGGCCGGGCGGCGGAGGGGCGGGGCAAAGCCGCCCCCAAACCGGGAGGCAGGGCGGCGGGCGGCAAGGCCGGCGCCGCGCCGGCCAACCCGGAGGTCTACCTGCCCGCCATGGTCGTCCCCCGCACACCTGTGGTACCCAAGAACCAGGACAAGACCCAGGACCAGAACAAGGCCCAGGACCAGGACCAGGACAAGACCCAGGACCAGGGTGAGGACCGCCGGCCCACACTGGATATCAGTGTTTACCGTTTTCTGTAGCATCTCGTAGCTTCATGTAGCTCTGTAGCTCTGTAGCTTCCTGTAGCTCTGTAGCGTCTCGTAGCTTCATGTAGCTCTGTAGCTTCCTGTAGCTCTGTAGCGTCCTGTAGCGTCCTGTAGCTCTGTAGCGTCTCGTAGCTCTGTAGCTTCCTGTAGCTCTGTAGCTTCCTGTAGCTCTGTAGCGTCTCGTAGCTCTGTAGCTTCCTGTAGCTCTGTAGCGTCCTGTAGCTCTGTAGCGTCTCGTAGCTCTGTAGCTTCCTGTAGCTCTGTAGCTTCCTGTAGCTCTGTAGCGTCCTGTAGCTTCCTGTAGCTCTGTAGCGTCTCGTAGCTCTGTAGCTTCCTGTAGCTCTGTAGCTTCCTGTAGCTCTGTAGCGTCTCGTAGCTCTGTAGCGTCCTGTAGCTCTGTAGCGTCCTGTAGCTCTGTAGCGTCCTGTAGCTCTGTAGCTTCCTGCAGCTCTGTAGCTTCCTGTAGCTCTGTAGCTTCCTGTAGCACTGTAGCGTCCTGTAGCTCTGTAGCTCTGTAGCTCTGTAGCATCTCGTAGCTTCCTGTAGCCCTGTAGCGTCCTGTAGCTCTGTAGCTTCCTGTAGCTCTCTAGTGTCCTGTAGCTCTGTAGCTCTGTAGCTTTCTGTAGCTCTGTAGCTTTCTGTAGCTCTGTAGCTTCCTGTAGCTCTGTAGCTTCCTGTAGCTCTGTAGCGGGAGAGGACCGCTGGCCCACAGTGGATTTCAGTGTTTACCGTTTCCAGAAGTGTTCATAGACGTTGGTTTCCGGAAGTGTCTGCGGACGATTCTTCACAGGTGTGTGCACAGGCAACGGTTTTCTGACGTGTTCACCGACGATGATGAAGACGAAGATCGTCTCTCGGTCCCTGCGGTGGAGCTCCACTGGCGAATCCCGGACCGTTTTAGGGCCTGAAGTCCCGTCTGGATTCCGAGTCTTCCGTAGTTTCGTATCTTGACGACCGGCTGTGTTTCTGTTGTCGCCGTCAGGTCAGAACCACGACAGGACGCAGGACAACCCCTCCGCTCTGTCGCGCTCCAGCAGCGAGGGCGGCTCCAACAGGATGTCGCTCGGCTCGGACACCGAGGGGCCGGCGCCGCCGGGGCCCCCGCCGGCGCCGGCACCGCCACCGCCGGGGCCCCTCCACCCGTCGCTCGCCCACCGGACCAACCCCGACATCAGCGAGGAAGACGGCGAGGGCGAGCCCACGCCCTGCCTCAACGCCCACAACGGTCCCGGCGACCGCTTCCACGGGGAAACCCTGTCCGAGGGGGACCAGGCCAAACCGGAGGGGGGCACGGAGGGGGGCGGGGCTAACGCCGCCGGGGACCGCGATCCTTCTCGGACGGTACCAAAGAGTGAGTCTGCGGCGGGGTTGAGTTACGACTCTGTCAAATACACTCTGGTCGTGGACGAACACGCCCAGCTGGAGCTGGTGGACCTGAAGGACTGTCTCCATGGTTACCATGAGCACAACGAGGACAGCGACACCGAGACCGTGTACCAGTCCGCCAACGAGGAGGAAGACCCCGAGTACCAGGAGGAGAGGAAGAGGAGCGAGGCGGCGCAGAGGCAAGGTGTGGCCGGTTTATTCTGCTGCTCTTCATAAAGAAAAGCCCAAAACTTTGTTTGTTGGTTATAGACTTTCATGTCATCTGCATATAAATAAACATAAAAAAGGTATATTTCAGTTTGTAGAAATCAGAGTTTGTTGACAATTGTTTTTAAGAACAAACAGGAACTGTAATTAAAAACTGTCCGAGGAACGACCGTGACAGATTTAAACCCAAATCTAAAGAGGACCCAGTACCAAGCCTTGAGGGACACCAGAGCCTCCAGGGACTGACTTTGTTTTTCACCCCTAGTTTGGCGTTTTCTTTTCGTTTCTGCTCCCAGAGAAAAGGAAAGAGGAAGAGGAGCGAAGGAAGAGGAGGGAGGAGGAGGTGAAGAGAAGGAAGGAGGTGGTGTCCACCAGGGTCTGCATGCGGTCCAAGGCGGCGTCGGCGACCACGTCTGAGGACGACGAGTCAAATGGAGGAAGAGGCGGAGCTCCGAGGACCAGGAAGTTTCTCAACCTGTTTGCCAACGACAGCAGTCCGTACAGCGCCACCGGTAGGGTCACACCCTGTCGCGCCACCGGTAGGGTCACACCCCGTCACTACCACCCAATGGTAGAGTCCAGTTTTCACTGTGTGGGGAGAAAAGCATTTAGTAGTCCAGAGGACATCCACCACATGTTCTAGGTGGTTGGTTGGTTGGTTGGTTGGTTGGCTGGTTGGTTGGTTGGTTGATTGGTTGGTTGGTTGGCTGGTTGGTTGGTTGGTTGGTTGGTTGGTTGGTTGGTTGGCTGGTTGGCTGGTTGGCTGGTTGGTTGGTTGGTTGGTTGGTTGGTTGGTTGGTTGGCTGGTTGGTTGGTTGGTTGGTTGGCTGGCTGGTTGTCTGGTTGGCTGGTTGTCTGGTTGGTTGGTTGGTTGTCTGGTTGTCTGGTTGTCTGGTTGGTTGGCTGGTTGGTTGGCTGGTTGGCTGGTTGTCTGGTTGTCTGGTTGGTTGGTTGGTTGGCTGGTTGGTTGGTTGGTTGGTTGGCTGGTTGGTTGGTTGGTTGGTTGGCTGGTTGGCTGGTTGGTTGGTTGGTTGGCTGGTTGGTTGGTTGGTTGGCTGGTTGGCTGGTTGTCTGGTTGGTTGGTTGGTTGTCTGGTTGTCTGGTTGGTTGGTTGGCTGGTTGTCTGGTTGGTTGGTTGGCTGGTTGTCTGGTTGTCTGGTTGGTTGGTTGGTTGTCTGGTTGGTTGGTTGGCTGGTTGGTTGGTTGTCTGGTTGTCTGGTTGGTTGGTTGGCTGGTTGGCTGGTTGGCTGGTTGGTTGTCTGGTTGTCTGGTTGGTTGGTTGGCTGGTTGTCCGGTTGGTTGGTTGGTTGTCTGGTTGTCTGGTTGGTTGGTTGGCTGGTTGTCTGGTTGGTTGGTTGGCTGGTTGTCCGGTTGGTTGGTTGGTTGTCTGGTTGTCTGGTTGGTTGGTTGGCTGGTTGTCTGGTTGTCTGGTTGGCTGGTTGTCTGGTTGGTTGGTTGGCTGGTTGTCTGGTTGGCTGGTTGGCTGGTTGGTTGGCTGGCTGGTTGGCTGGTTGGTTGGTTGATTGGTTGGTTGTCAGTCTCTGACATGAATAGAACCCTAGACAGAACCCTGTGGTTGTGACTGTGCGTCGGTGTAACCGCGGTGTGTGGTTCAGGCGCCGGCTCGTTCGGGATGTTCTCCTGCGTCCTGGACGGAGTGGAGCGGCCGCAGAGCCACCGGGCCGCCTACAGGTGAGCTGCACCACTCAAAGCTAGCATGCTAACCGGGACGCGGACACACGCCAGACTGACCCGCCGCCGGTTTTCAGGTTCGTCCCCCGTCACGCGGACGAGCTGCACCTGGAGACGGACGACCCGGTGCTGATGCTGAACCAGTCCGAGGACCTGTGGTGTCACGGGTACAACATGAGGACCGGGGCCACCGGCATCTTCCCGGCCTACTACGCCGTCAGGGTCCCGAAAGAGACGTCCCAGGGTGTGCTAGCGCCGCGCGGCCCGCAGACCCTCCACTCGCCCCTCGCGGTCCAGAGGGTGGGCTGGACCGACCAGTTCCTGGTGCGGTTCCTGGGTTCCGTTCAGGTTCCCATCCACATGGGGAACGACGTTCTGTGTGCGGCCATGCAGAAGGTAACGCGGCCGCGTTTAAATCTGCGTCCGCGTGCGGCGCGGTGCGTTCACTGACCGGCCGGCGATTCTGGATCCCGTCCCCAGGTGGCGTACAACCGGCGCTCGGCCGGCCAGCCGCCGTCGTCCTGCGTCCTGGAGGTCGGCGTGAAGGGAGTGAAGCTCAGCGTCCAGGACCAGTGCCAGTCCGCCCACAGGGTAAGGACGACACGTCCGTCTCGCACACCGGGGCCCGACGGACGACTGCGAGACGTGACGAAACAACAACGGGGAATCGCAAAACGATCGCAGGGAGACGAACACAGACGGAGGAAGAGACGCTGACGACTGCATGACGACTCAGATACTGAAAAGAGGCTCGAAGTAGAAACAAGGAGACGCAAAGAGACACGGGAGGACGAGCAGACTGAAGACCACCAGACTGAAGACGAGCAGACTGAAGACGAGCAGACTGAAGACGAGCAGACTGAAGACGACCAGACTGAAGACGACCAGACTGAAGACGAGCAGACTGAAGACGAGCAGACTGAAGACGACCAGACTGGAGACGAGCAGACTGGAGACGACCAGACTGAAGACGAGCAGACTGAAGACGACCAGACTGGAGACGAGCAGACTGAAGACGAGCAGACTGGAGACGACCAGACTGGAGACGACCAGACTGAAGACGACCAGACTGAAGACGAGCAGACTGGAGACGAGCAGACTGGAGACGAGCAGACTGAAGACGAGCAGACTGAAGACGAGCAGACTGGAGACGAGCAGACTGGAGACGAGCAGACTGAAGACCACCAGACTGAAGACGACCAGACTGGAGACGACCAGACTGAAGACGAGCAGACTGGAGACGAGCAGACTGGAGACGAGCAGACTGGAGACGACCAGACTGAAGACGACCAGACTGAAGACGAGCAGACTGGAGACGAGCAGACTGGAGACGACCAGACTGAAGACGACCAGACTGAAGACGAGCAGACTGGAGACGACCAGACTGAAGACGACCAGACTGAAGACCACCAGACTGAAGACGACCAGACTGGAGACGACCAGACTGAAGACGACCAGACTGAAGACGAGCAGACTGGAGACGACCAGACTGAAGACGACCAGACTGAAGACGAGCAGACTGAAGACCACCAGACTGGAGACGACCAGACTGGAGACGAGCAGACTGAAGACCACCAGACTGGAGACGACCAGACTGGAGACGAGCAGACTGAAGACGACCAGACTGAAGACAAGGAGACACGAACTATCATGAGAAGACAAAAACAACTACAAAGAGACTCAAAATTACCATAAATCTGAGTTCAATCCCTCTTTCTCTCTCTCTCTCTCTCTCTGTCTCTCTCTCTATCTCTCTGCCCCCTCTCTCTCTCTGCCCCTCTCTCTCTCTCTCTCGCTGTCTCTCTCTCTCTCTCTGCCCCTCTCTCTCTCTCTCGCTGTCTCTCTCTATCTATCGCTCTCTCTCTCTCTCTCTGTCTATCTCTCTCTCTGCCCCCTCTCTCTCTCTCTCTCTCTCTCTCTCTGTCTCTCTCTCTCTCTGTCTCTCTCTCTCGCTGTCTCTCTCTCTCTATCTCTCTCTTTCTCTCTCTCTCTGTCTCTCTCTCTCTGTCTCTCTCTCTCTGTCTCTCTCTCTCTGTCTCTCTCTCTCTGTCTCTCTCTCTCTTTCTCTCTCTCTCTGTCTCTCTCTCTCTCTCTCTCTCCCCCTCCATCAGGGCGATCAGTGTTACCATTTCTTCCAGTTGAAGAACATCTCGTTCTGCGGCTGCCACCCGAGACACAGCAGGTCAGTCCAACGCCGAAGAGAGTAACTGAAGTAGTCAGTCAGACGTTCCAGGTTCTAAGGTGGGGACGTTCCTGGTTGTAAGGTGGGGGCATTCCAGGTTCCTGGTTGTAAGGTGAGGTCGTTCCAGGTTCCTGGTTCTAAGGTGAGGACGTTCCAGGTTCCTGGTTCTAAGGTGAGGTCGTTCCAGGTTCCTGGTTGTAAGGTGAGGTCGTTCCAGGTTCCTGGTTCTAAGGTGAGGACGTTCCAGGTTCCTGATAGTGAACCAGGTGTGTGTCTGCAGGTATTTTGGTTTCATCACCAAACACCCGGACCTTCAGCGCTTCGCCTGCCACGTTCTGGTGTCGGAGACGAGCCTCCTCCCTCTGGCCAAGTCCGTCGGGTGAGAGCTGCTCTGTTTACGCGGGTTGTTTGTGTCGCTGAGCTCGTTCTGCTGCTGCAGGCCGGTTCCACCACGTAGAACGTAGAACCCAGAGTTTGATAATGTGACTCTTTGCTCTCATTCCTGCAGGAGAGCCTTCCAGCAGTATTACAAGGAGCACATCGGCTACTCCTGTCCGACTGAGGACATCTTCATCGAGTGACCGCCCCCCCCCGCCCCCCCACACACCCCGCCCCCCCCAGCCGCCGAACAGAAACTCCATGTGCATGTCAGCCTGGCGTCTGGCTGCAGGCCGGACCACCGATATCAGATATTAACCCCTCAGAGTGCTTGCATGCTGGGTTTCTTATGGCTTCATCCAGTGACACAGCGACTCCACCCCCAACCCCCCACTGCCACCCCCCCCAACCAACCCCCCCCCCCCCCAACACCATGACTCAGCACTCCATGTCATGAACCACCAGTCCAAATGATTTCAACTCCAGAGGGCGTGAGAATCAGAGCAGAAGTAGAACAGGAAATCATGACGTCACGACTCACTGGAGACCTAAAGGAAACCCAATGGAGAACCAATGGACACCCAATGGAGAACCAATGGAAACCCAATGGACACCCGATGGAGACCCAATGGACACCCAATGGACACCCAATGGAAACCCAATGGAGAACCAATGGACACCCAATGGAGAACCAATGGAAACCCAATGGAGAACCAATGGACACCCAATGGAGAACCAATGGACACCCAATGGAGAACCAATGGAAACCCAATGGAGAACCAATGGACACCCAATGGAGAACCAATGGAAACCCAATGGACACCCGATGGACACCCAATGGAAACCCAATGGAGACCCAATGGACACCCAATGGAAACCCAATGGAGACCCAATGGACACCCAATGGACACCCGATGGAGACCCAATGGACACTCAATGGACACCCAATGGAGAACCAATGGACACCCAATGGACACCCAATGGACACCCAATGGACACCCGATGGACACCCAATGGACACCCGATGGACACCCAATGGACACCCGATGGAGACCCAATGGACACTCAATGGACACCCAATGGAGAACCAATGGACACCCAATGGACACCCAATGGACACCCAATGGACACCCGATGGACACCCAATGGACACCCGATGGAGACCCAATGGAAACCAATGGACACCCAATGGACCCTAAATGGAAACAACTGACACAGACAGACTAAAGAAATCTACCAGACAGCCAAACATACTTTAAACGACCAAAGAGACACAAACAGAAAGTAAAAACAAATACAAAACTACTTCAAAGAGACAAAACTTCAAAGAGACAAAACTTCAACAGACGACATGAGTCAGATGAGAACCAAACCACGGAGTAACTACAACAGAATGACTTGTACTGTCGCCATCCAGAGACTCACAGGACGACCAACAGAGACAAACAACAACAAAACAACAACATTTAGCGTGATTCAACTCCAGAATATACAAAACAAACCAAACTTCCTGCAAAGACAATCAGCAGAGATACAAAAATGATAAGAGACACAGAATCACAACAAAATTGCACAAAACAAACACGACCAACAACCAAAACACAGAAAACAACACGAGATAGACACAAAACAAAAAACAGACACGACGACAAACAACAACCAAACAACATGAAGACAAACACGCCGCGACTCTGTTTGTGTGTGACGTCCCGGGAGAAACGAGACTTTAGCTTCTTTACGTCAACGAACGTGGCGAAACGATCAGGGTGAGGGGGCGTGGCCAGCGGCGAGGGGGCGTGGCTTATCTAGCACCAGTCCACCACCACCACCACCAGGTCGCGCTTTCTGACCAAGACGAGAGAAAAAAAAAAACCCCTGAAACGTGTGAGAAAGAAGAAGGAAAAGCCTGAAGAGAAGAAAAGAAAAAGTCATAAATGAAGAAAAGGAAGAATTAAATCGTTTCAACTGACAAATATGAGCGACTGAGACCCAAAAGTGTTTTCAAAGGAAGAAGAACCTGAGAGGACACCGAGTGACATCCTGGTACACTCTGCATCAGTGTGTGTGTGTGTGTGTGTGTGTGTGTGTGTGTGTGTGTGAGACCTCAGGACGTTACTGTGACGGTGCTTCATTCCTTCTTTTTGCTGCTTTCTTTTCTCTTCCAAACTACGAACCTTCACCCGAGAAGGTTTTGACTTCCTTTAATTCAGTGTGTGTGTGTGTGTGTGTGTGTGTGTGTGTGTGTGTCTCTCGATCCTCCTTCACTCAAGCTGCTGTGACACTTTCAGTTCCGTCATTTCCCCTCCAGCAGAACGCAGGTGTGTCTAGAGTTCCTCCCGGGCGTCTCGGCTCTCTATCGCCCCCACGAGGACAAACCCTGCAAGCGCAGTCTGAACCCTTCCATGGATGGGAAAAAAAAAAATGGTAGAATCGTCCCACAAACTGAAAGACGAGAACCAGTGGAGTTCCTCCTGGAGCCGTCCGGAGAACAAAGCGTCGTTTCACCCGTCAAAAAAACCCCCAAAACAAAACGAGTTTCAAACCAACTTTTCCGCCAAACGAGAGTCTGGAGTATCGGTTTGCTGCCCCCTGGTGGACAAAGCAAACGATCCAGACAGGCGGAACGACGCGAACGGAGGGAGGGGTGGGACGTGGTTTTGTGTTCTTCTTTTGTTTTCCTCGTCGTGGTTGGGTTGAACCAGTGCCTCGTTTGTTTCCGTTCTGTTTTCTCGTGTTGTGATGAGGACGACGAAGGTGACGGCGAGGACGACGAAGGTGACGGCGAGGACGACGTGGCGGCTGTCCTCCGTGTGTAAAACTGTTGACTTCAGTCTTTTGTCTCCAACCGCAGGAAGTGAAATGGGAAGAAAAAAAAAAAAAAAAAACCTCCGAATCGGGTGAGCCGGGGGGGGGGGCGGTTGCCATGGAAACGGCGTCCGGCGAGGACCCCCGTGAGAAGACACTAAATCAAAAACCCTCCCGCGTCATTAGAAAACTGGTATTTTGATTAAATCGATCACATTTTTAAAACCGAAACGAACCTAAAGTCAGATCATCGTGTTCATTTTCTGAACGTTTCGCTGTATTTTGCATCATTTTAACCGCAAGATGTTGAAATGAGAGGTTTTTTTTTAAACCAGTTCAGGCCCTTATGAGGGGATTTTTATTCGTAGAAACCTTTGCGTGGATGAAAACGTACGAGTTCTGCATAAATCGCTGACGTGAAATGAGCCGAAGTGAAACGGGGAAATTCAGGATTATTTCAAACTGCGACTCTGGAGAAATGAAAACGTTAAATCTTCGTAGCGTTCGGGGAATTCTAAACTTCCAAGTTTCCCCGTACACAGGAACGCCGTGATGGCGTCCAGTGACGTCACGGAGAAGGGGGGGAGGGGGCGGGGTTACAGGTGGGGGGGGGGAGGCGGGGGCTATGACGTCATCGTTTTCAGTGTAAAAGTGAGTAGCACTGTGTGAATCCGAGCCGGACGTCTCCGTCCGACGCCGCGCCGACCCGACGTCGCGGTCCTCGTCTGGATTTTTTTCCCCCCCCCCGTTTCCATGGCAACCGCCCCGGCGGGCCCGCCGCCGAGAGCTGCTCTGCCGGAAAGTGTCCTTTCTTTACGTCGGCTCTGCTCGCATGAAGACCCAGCTGTACAAACCCCCGTATAGAAGTATATCCTGTATAGAAAGTGTAGGTATGTATGTTTGTATAGGAGGTGTTACCGTGCCGCGGCACCGCATGACGTCAGTGTTGTCAAGACAACGTGAAGACCGGACGCCGACGCTGGGCGCTCTTCAAAATAAATCACGTTTACAAATCAGCCTTCGGATCGAGAGTCTGATTGGTTGGTTGGTTGGTTGATTGGTTGGTTGGTTGGTTGGTTGATTGCTTGATTGGTTGGTTGGTTGATTGGTTGGTTGATTGCTTGATTGGTTGGTTGGTTGTTTGGTTGGTCGATTGCTTGATTGGTTGGTTGATTGCTTGATTGGTTGGTTGGTTGGTTGATTGCTTGATTGGTTGGTTGGTTGACTGGTTGGTTGATTGGTTGGTTGGTTGGTTGGTTGGTTGGTTGGTTGATTGGTTGATTGGTTGGTTGGTTGGTTGGTTGGTTGACTGGTTGACTGGTTGGTTGGTTGGTTGGTTGGTTGATTGGTTGGTTGGTTGGTTGGTTGATTGGTTGGTTGGTTGGTTGGTTGGTTGGTTGACTGGTTGGTTGGTTGGTTGATTGGTTGGTTGGTTGGTTGGTTGGTTGGTTGGTTGGTTGGTTGGTTGGTTGGTTGGTTGGTTGATTGGTTGGTTGATTGGTTGTCTGGTTGGTTGGTTGGTTGGTTGGTTGGTTGGTTGTTTGGTTGGTCGATTGCTTGATTGGTTGGTCGATTGCTTGATTGGTTGGTCGATTGCTTGATTGATTGGTCGATTGCTTGATTGCTTGATTGTTTGGTTGGTTGATTGGTTGGTCGATTGCTTGATTGGTTGATTGATTGGTTGGACGTTAAAGACAGTTTTCATTTCATTTATTTCAGGTAGAGCGAGGGTTAAAACTAGAGCTACGCTCGGTAGAGCTCAGACCTTCACAGACTCATTTGTTTGTAGAACCAAGTTAGCCTCGCTAGCATGTTAGCCATTAGCTCATATCAATGCTAACTAGCCTGTCAGTATTTATATCAGAAACGTTTAGTCGCTAACATTTTAAATTCTAATGGATTAATCCTTGATGACAAATCATCTCTGAGGATGACATCGCATACATTTTTTTTACATCAACTGTTTTTCTGAATTATAGATAATTATCTCATTAATTCAGAAAAACAGAACCGATATTTAATTTTTTCAGAAATCCATTATCGCATAAATCAAGAAAAACAGCCAAAAAATTTTTTCTCATTAATTCAGAAGTTGAGTTATTTTTTCATGTGACTGCAGCACGCTTCTGTACGTTACAGCTATTATATTAAGACAACTTAAAAAGTATTTATTTATTTTTAACTGTTCATTGTCGACGTTACGACTCGATCGTAAACGACTCGATCGTAAACGACTCGATCGTAAACGACTCGATCGTAAACGACTCACCTCTGATCGTAACACTAAAATGTTTTAATCTTTCAGCAATATTTCGACGTGATGACGCAACGTTTATTTTCTATAAATGTGTCTCAACATTTCAACTTCACTCTTGCTATTTTTGATAATTTTTCAAAATGTGTAACCAGAGGCTACACACACACACACACAGTGATGATGATGATGATGAAGACCATCAGGCAGCTGAACATTCATGTGTTTATTTAGCTAGCATGCTAACCGGCGAGCAGCAATGGATTAAATCCTGCAGGTTAAACAGAAGTTGCGACTCGTTACTGCCACCCAGTGGACACGAGCGGCATGACGACACTTTCCCCCTCAGGCCCTTTGTCTCAATCACAAACTTAACGACAGGATTATCGACAGATTATTGACAGATTATCGACAGATTCCCATGCTACTAGTTCATTCAATATAGAAAATGAAGTTAATTCAAGGTAAACACACGTAACCATGTAAAAATGTACAAATAAATAAATAAATAAATCAGAAACTCATGAAGGTTCAACGTTTAGACTGAATGAATAATTAAAAAAAAGAACAGTTTTGTTGTTATATTGACGATATCACAGTTGCGAGCGCTGACGTTAGCATGCTAACCAGCTAATCTCAGCGCTCTGCTCTAAACATCCAATCCGTCTGGTCTGCAGCTCTTTGTAATCAGGTAATAAAGAATTAACTGTCTGACTCACTGCTGCCCCCTGGAGCAGGGGAGGAGGTACTGCGGCGGGAACATGGCAGGATGTGTGGGAGTGGCCGGCGGGGGAGGAGGGGAGGGGGGGGGTCAGTTTTTCGGAGGAGTCGGTCTCCTCGGTGGAGCCGTCGCTCTCCACCTCCACCCTCCTGCGGTGGTGGAGGTTCCTCCGGGGAGACGCCTTCCGCTGCACCTCCTTCAGCCCCACGGCGCTGCCGCTGCTGTTGCTGCCGGGGCTCACCGAGATCTGAGCGATCCTGCAGCACAACACAGTGTGTGTGTGTGTGTGTGTGTGTGTGTGTGTGTGTGTGTGTGTGTGTGTGTGTGTGTGTGTGTGTGTGTGTGTGTGTGTGTGTTCTTACAGTTTGTCCAGTTCCTGGTCCATCTCAGGATCAATGAGCAGCTCAGCTTTACTTGGTAACGCTCCTGTAGAGAGATGGAGGCTGTAGTGAGGGGAGGAGGAGAAGGAGGAGGAGAAGGAGGAGGAAGAGGAGGTGGAGGAGGAAGAAGAGGAGGTGGAGGAGGAAGAAGAGGAGGTGGAGGAGGAGAAGGAGGAGAAGGAGGAGGAAGAGGAGGAGGAGGAAGAAGAAGAAGAGGAAGAGGAGGAGGAGGGGGAGGAAGAGGAGGAGGAGGAAGAAGAGGGGGAGGAAGAAGAGGAGGAGGAGGAAGAAGAGGAAGAGGAAGAGGAGGAAGAGGAAGAGGAAGAGGAAGAGGAAGAGGAAGAGGAGGAGGAGGAAGAGGAAGAGGAGGAGGAGGAGGAGGGGGAGGAAGAGGAGGAGGAGGAAGAAGAGGGGGAGGAGGAAGAGGAGGAGGAGGAAGAAGAGGAAGAAGAAGAGGAGGAAGAGGAGGAAGAGGAAGAGGAGGAGGAGGAGGAGGAGGAGGAGGAGGAGGAGGAGGAGGAAGAAGAGGAGGAGGAGGAAGAGGAGGAGGAACTCACCAATGTGTAGACTGACGCTCTCGTCTTTCGCTAACCTCATCAGGAAACTGTAATAAGAAACTCTGTCGCTCTGCTGCAGGATCTCTGTGATGCTGGAGCTGGAGGGGTGGCTGCACACACACACACACACACACACACACACACACACACACACACACACACACACACACACACACACACTCAGGTGTGGGCGTGGCAGCAGGCGGTGTTGTGCTGACGGAGGTACCTGTGCTTCAGCCGCTCGCAGAGCGCCTCCACGCACTCGGCCAACATGGCCGCCTCCACGCCGTCCTCCTCCTCCTCCTCCTCCTCTTCCTCCTCCTCCTCCTCCTCCTCCTTGTCGTTCTCCCCGGCCGCCACCGGGGGGAGCTGCTCCACGGAGGCGGAGGTGGGGACGATGACGGTGTTGGGACTCTTCCCCGCCTGCAGGTCCTGGTAGACCAGCAGCACGCTGTCCAGGAACTCTGCGCGCCGCCACGCAGCCACAGACCCTCAGATTATTGCCGGATTATGCCGGATTATTATTCCAGCTGGATTATGACTCCCCACCTTGGTAGTAGAACTGCAGCTGGAAGGCGAACAGGAAGTCGGAGAACGACATGAGGCAGTCGACGGCGTCGTCCGTCAGAACGATCCTGCGTCAGATTAGCGTCAGATTAGCAGTAGCTGGTGGGGAGGTGGAGTCGTCCTGCGGGTGGAGCGAGATTAGCTCACCTGGCTGCCGCTTGCACCGCCTCCACCGGGAAGTCTGGACACAGCAGCTGCAGCAGGGAGCGGTACTCCAGCACCGACAGCAGCTCTGCAACACCAGATTATAGAGCATCTTCCTCCTCCAACATCAGATTATAGAGCATTTCCTCCTCTAGCATCAGATTATAGAGGATCTTCCTCCTCTAATCCAGATTATAGAGCATCTTCCTCCTCTAACACCAGATTATAGAGGATCTTCCTCCTCTAGCATCAGATTATAGAGCATCTTCATCCTCTAATCCAGATTATAGAGCATCTTCCTCCTCTAACATCAGATTATAGAGCATTTCCTCATCCAACATCAGATTATAGAGCATCTTCCTCCTCTAACACCAGATTATAGAGCATCTTCCTCCTCTAACATCAGATTATAGAGCATTTCCTCATCCAACATCAGATTATAGAGCATCTTCCTCCTCTAACATCAGATTATAGAGCATTTTCCTCATCCAACACCAGATTATAGAGCATCTTCCTCCTCTAACACCAGATTATAGAGCACCTTCCTCCCCTAACACCAGATTATAGAGCATCTTCCTCCCCTAACACCAGATTATAGAGCATCTTCCTCCTCTGACATCAGATTATAGAGCACCTTCCTCCCCTAACACCAGATTATAGAGCACCTTCCTCCCCTAACACCAGATTCTAGAGCATCTTCGTCTTGATAGTAATTGGGAACGTAAGGACATGTGTAGAATGGAGGTATGACGTCACACAGGTGAGCCCCCGGTGGCCCCGCCCACCTCCGCTCTTGCCGATCTGCCTGAAGCACCTCCAGAAGACCCTGATGAACGAGGCTCGGTTGTGGGGCGTGGCCTTCACGTAGCTGAACTCCCTGAACAGGACGTGGTTGCTGTTCTTCACGCTGCTGAAACTGGCGACACGCGACGTCCATTAACTACGTCATCACCTCCGCTCATCGCGAATGTAACACTTTCACGGCGATTATCGTGATCAGTCGCGACGTGTCGCGCGAGACTCACTATTCGGCGAAGTAGCGGATCACCCCGAACTGCGTGTACTCGTCTTTGTGCTCCAGCAGCTGCGTCACGGCGTCACTCAGGTAGAACAACACGTTGCTGTCCGCTGCAGGTAAACAAACAAACAGACAAACAAACAAACAGGATGAGGGCGGTGACGCTCTGCTCTGCTAGCTCGGCGGCTAACCGGGCGGCTAACCGGACTGACCGAGGTATTCCTCCGCCGGGTCGGCGCCGTTAAAGCGGCTCATTGTGCTTCTTCTGCCCGGTGAGAGGAGCGGGGGGAGCGGGAGGAGCTCATCCGCTGTCCCCGGGGGACGTGTGTTTAGAATCTGGACCGCAACATCTGGAAATCCTCTGGATTCACACGCTTAGCATGTCGGCTGCTGGCTCAATGGCGGACTCCATGGAAACGGACCGGATGTTTGGTGTTGCTCTGGGAGAAGTCCCCCGAGCAACACGAACCACGACTATTGGTTCCTACTACTATTATTATTATTATTATTATTATTATTATTATTATTATGACATATCAATACAATAATTCTATTATTATTAATGACAGAATAATTTAATTTGTTATACAACATGTTACAATATGTAGTTAAATGTTTTGTTTGAGTAGAAGTAATACAAAACATCCCATAATATAAAATAAAAATGTAAAATAAACACTTCATTTAATGAAAATATATTAATTACTAATTACTGTCCTTTAAATAATAATTACTATCCTGGCAATGAAACTCTATCTATCTATCTATCTAGCTCTCTCTCTCTCTCTCTCTCTCTCCGTCTCTCTCTCTCTCTCTATCTATCTCTCTCTCTCTCTCTTTCTGTCTCTCTCTCTCTGTCTCTCTCTCTCTCTCTATCTATCTCTCTCTCTCTCTCTCTCCATCTCTCTCTCTCTCTTTCTCTCTCTCTCTCTCTCTCTCTATCTATCTATCTGGTTATCCATCCATCATTTATCTATCTATCTATCTATCTATCTATCTATCTATCTATCTATCTATGTTTTGTGGGATGCTATAAGTGCATTGTGTTCTTTTCACTGAAGGCTTTTGTAAGATGTGTCTAAATATGAACTTTAGTTGCGATAAAAGCAAGTGTAAATTGTTCAAGAACGCAGTATTTATGAACAGAGACACTATAAACATGTTTAAATGCAAGCCAATCAGCGCTCAGAGGTGTGACATCACCGCAAGAAATGCAACCAATTATAGGAGATATAAGGCGGGACTAATGTCAGACCTGCCAATAACAAATCCAGCCAGGCGGAACAATAAATGTCCTCGACCAATCAGCAGTGAGACTGGAACCCGGAGGGCGGGGCTACGTTTGAATCCAGCCAATCCCAGGCTTGGTTTGTTGGGTTCGCAGCAGGCCCCGCCCCGTCCTCTGTCTCTCCGCCCTTGGAGTCAATTCCATGAGCAACGCGAGCAGGCCGGAAACCACCCGACAAAATAAGAGCGAAGGGCGTGAATGTCTTTCAGGGCGTTGTTATTGTTTCTCCCAGCTTCACCAGGGACTCTTCTGCAGTCCGACAGAAACACATCTTCATTTATTGTTCAGGCAACGTGATTTATCTCTACAAATAATGCTGTTTCGTTATTGTTTTAAATTGTCCTTCAAATCAATTGCAAATGAGAAAATAATTTTGAATGTCTGTATTGATACTTAATTTTTTTTAAACAAATAAAGAAAAACATTTAATAAAACTGAAATATGTGTGTCATTTTTTTTTATCTTTCTCTCTATTTATATATGCATAATATATATATATATATTATACATAATAATAAGAATAATAAGATAATATATACATATATGTATGTATGTATATATATTATTATTATTATTACTATTATTATTATTATTGTTATTATTATTATTATTATAGTGAGGGTGCGTGTAGTTGTATTTTATTTTGTACCGGAAGCTGCCCCCCGCTCCCAGCAGCTGATATAAAAGCCCCGGGCCGGACTCCGCTCCTCATCTCATTCACACCGCCGCCTACCTGGACTGGCAGCCGCCGTATTGTCTCTCCCGGAGGCGCAGACAGGTAACGGAGCCCGTGTGAAACCGTGTCCTGTGTCCGTCGCGGAGCTCCGGGGCTGCAGGCGGGCCCCCCTGCGGGAGCCCCGCGGGCCGCCCCGGTGCGTCTGCAGCCGCTCTGAACTGCGTTGTTCGGCCTGTCTGTTGGCGCGGAGGAGACGTTAGCCGTTAGCCGCTAGCCTTGGCAGCTCGGCTCTCACCGTCAACCGACGGTCGGTTGAAACGGGCACCGTGAGGCGCCGTGAGGCCGCGTCACGACCACCGACCGCCGCGCGTGTCAATCCGCTGACCGCTGCTTGTTTGTTTGTTT
>NC_137660.1:29263067-29275567 GCF_963422515.1 Blennius ocellaris | reverse complement strand
CTCCGTCTCACAGTTATGACATCATAATACGGCGCCGTTACATCAGCAGAGCTGAGCCACGGATGTCAGTAGATTCTCCAGCAGGAGCGTCGTCCCGCCGTCCAGAATTCAACGTGTTGCAGCGGCTTAGCTGCTTCGTTTCCACATCGAGGTGTAGAAATACGCGGAGATGTCGATTACTTCAGTTTTTTTACGCCGTATTTGGACTTCAGAAATATTTCCTCATTCACCATGTGACAGCGGAGGAGCTTCCTTGTTTGCCCCTGTTTTCAAAACACCACATTAGAAGACTTTGGAACTATACAGTGTCATAATAAAATGTTATAAACACGGTCTCTACGGAACAAAGACACACGGAAGCTCCATACGGCGGCGCTACTGCCGCTCTTGCTAGTATAAAACACAACAGCTTTATAGAACTTTAGAAGCGTATAGATGTGAAATGCGAGTCCTTCGGCGCCACGTCCTCCTACCCCTCTGTTTAAAGTGTGCCTCTGGAAACGCTCCGTTTCGAGGGGTGGATGGCCCTCCGCCTCACCCCTCTGCCTTGGCACACTAGTGAAATGGGACACCCCTTAGACTCTCGTGAACGCGTAGGGCTAAGGGGTAGGGCTAAGGGGTAGAATTGGGATTGGACCTAAGGTGCGTTGGCATTTCGCACGTGGCCCCCTGCTGAGTTCTGCTCGCTCAGCTTCCTCCGGACGCTGAAATCTCTCCAACGCACAAGAGCTGAATGTTACGAGTAAATTTCTCCACTGTCAGATCAATAAAGGCTTGTCTTATATCTTATCTTATATTAAACATTGTTTATTAATAAAGTGGTTCTGTCCATTTGAGCTGAACTTTGCTCACAGTAGCCAACATTGACTTTGACACGCCTGCCTGGTGGATTCAGTTTCTTTACAATGGGTGTTGAAAATAGACCCAAAGGAGCATTGAGCTCCTGGACAAGAGGAGCTTATGAGATTTGTCAGTGTTTTTCCTGGTTGAACGTGTGAGTTTTTTTTCAAAGTTTAAATTTAGTCTGAGCCGGCCGGCAAACCGACCAAACCGCCTCCTTTCACGTTGAACCCCGGAGACTCAGACAAAGAGCTCTTTGATCCTCATCATGAAGCCACAAGTCAAACTCTGCTCATTCATATGTATGTTGGGAGGGAGCGTCCTCACGGTGAAGACTGCACACAGCTGCTCGCAGGACGATGTCAGAAACTCTAGTTACCGTATTTTCCGCCCTATAAGGCACCTAAATACCTCAAATTTTCTTAAAAGCTGCCAGTGCGCCTTATAGCCCGGTGCGCCTTATATATGGACGATTGTTCTACTCCAGGCTGCTATTTGACAGCTGAACAACTAGAAGCTTTTATTTTGACAACTCTAACTTTGCAACCGGATCTTCAGTGCGGACGAGACTCCGCACAACACCTTCATCACTCATGGTTGCACACCAACATTCTAACAAACCAAAATAAACTAGATGAAATAATGACTCCCTAAACTGGGGAACAAAAACACATAAACACAATCAACACAACACCAAGCCCAACAACGAGCCACAATAACCTCCAACAACACAAAACATGAATTTGTCGCTGCAAGGCATGATGGGACATCATGCCTTGCAGCGACAAATTCAACCTGAGCTCCTCAGTGCAGCCGATAGAAACTCCCATAATTCATTGCAGCTGTTTGTGGTGTTTTAAATGCAATTATTGGGGGTTATATTTGGTTTGTGGTGTCGGTAATAATTGTGTTGTGTTGTGTTTTTGTTGCTTAGTTCATGTAGTTTAGTTTATTATTATTATTATTATTATTATTACCGGTAGTTGTAAGTTGTCAACCAGCAGTGAAGAAGGTTTTGTGTGTAGTGTCGTCCTGGCATAGGCTGCAGGTAGACTATCAAAATAAAGCGTGTGCACCTCTCTGGGTGTTAGAATCAGTGGAAAATGTAACTTAATGGCTTTGAGCTATAAATGTTGCTGACCACTGGTCTATTCCACGTGCCTTATAATGCGGTGTGCCTTATAGTGCGGAAAATACGGTAGTTATTTTTTCATTAATTTGAAGAAATTGCAGTTTTTGTATCACGACCCCAACTCTTCCACAAGCAGTTGCTATGGAAACGTAATTCTTAGCAACTCTGACTGTCCCACTTAAACATGTGACGTCATCGGTCTCCCCGCCCTGGAGGTCAGTTCTACCCAGTAATGTAAGTATTATCTCCATTTATGTACTTATTTTCCATTGACAGATTATGATGTGTGGTCACATGTGTTCCTCTGACCCCCCCCCCCCCTTGTGGAAGAGTGGGGGTCGTGATACAAAAACTGCAATTTCTTCAAATTCAAGAAAAGATGAATAAAAATGCAAATGGCCTCATGTCACAAACATGTTTTATGAGGAACACCTGGAATATGAAAGTATTACAACTTTTCATTTTAAGGATGTTGAAGAATAACAACCTGTGGGGTCATTTTTTAACCCCGCGTGTGCATCGAAGGGTTAAACTACGAGTACGAACCTTTAGCTACAGTTTCCTGTGTTAAAAGCTGTAAAGCCTCATTTAATGCGTCGCCACGGACGACCCCCCCCCCTCCTCCGATTCTGCCCCTGCAGGTCTGGAAAGCCCGCCTGAGCGGGTATGAAGAAGTGGTGAAGGTCTTCCAGAAGATCCCGGACGAGAAGAGTCCGGAATGGGGGAAGTACCTGGGGCTCATCAAGAAGTTCGTGACGGACTCCAACGCCGTGGCGCAGCTGAAGGGCCTGGAGGCGGCGCTGGCCTTCATCGAGAACGCTCACGTGGCCGGGAAGTACGTCTGCGCTTCTAACGGTTTTAGACCAGGGGGGGGTCGAACATGCATTTTTAAACGTAAAAGTATAAGTATAAGTATAAAATAGTATAAAAGTATAAAAATCAAAACTTGACAGAGGCGGATCTAAAAACACTCGATTGGGAAAAAAAATGACATTGAAAACCAGCTTTGGTCAGAATTTGACCCCCGACGTTAATGCAATCTGTGGAGGTCACGTGACGCAACGCCTTTCACAATAAAACAACGAGTCCAATTTATGTGAAGTGACACTTTAGACACGTGAACTCAAAAAAATGTCCAGATGATTACAACTTGTTTTAATCCCGAATACGATATCCAGATGCAAGTGACTGAGGGTTCAATAATATCTGATTTCCTTTAATATGTATATTTCAGAATAGACTAGCGAATTGTTGCCGTTACAAAAGGATCAAAAGAAGGAAATACTTGTGATTTTTATTTATTTTTAAGTATAAAAATGAAAACTGACAGATTCTGATCTAAAAACACTCGATTGGCAAAAACGACATTCAAAACCGCCCTTTGGTCAGAATTTATTAATGGGGAGGTCACATGACACAACACCTTTCACAATAAAGGTGTCCAATTTATGTGAAGTGATACTTCAGACACGTAAACTCGAAAAATTGTTCCAGATGACCAATTGTTTTAATCTTGAATAAAAATATATCCAGATAAGGTGACCGAGGGTTTTTTTTTATGTGTTGTAACTTTAATATGTAGATTTCAGAATAGACAAAGGGTGAATTCGTGCCGTTACAAAAGGATCAAAAGAAGGAAAGACTTTGATGTTTGTCCATATCTGCAGTTTAATGTTCTGGTTGACTTGTTGTCCCTCCAGAGGTCAGAGGTCAGATCAGATTGATGTGGATCCTCGACTGAAACCAGTTTGACCCCCCCTGGTTTAGACCTTATCAATCAATCAATCAATCAATCAATCAAATGTTATTTGTTGTAGCCCTTTACAATAACCCAGTGGAACCCAAAGTGCTTTACAACAAAGCTATAAAAACAATGCATTAAGAAACAAATATAAGAATAATACATAAAAACAATACATAAGAAATATAATACAAGAATAAAACATAAAAACAATGCATTAAGAAACAAATATAAGAATAACACATAAAGACAATACATAAAACCCAGGTGTGACTGTGGGAGGTGGAAGCTTCCAGAAAATCATAAAAAACTCTAATGTCCGTGACTCTCAGGCTCAGGAAGAACGAGATGTTGCTGCTAATAAAGAACGAGATTTTCATCAACCGCTCTCCGGTTTGTCCGCAGAACCGCGGGCGAGGTGGTGTCGGGCGTGGTCACCAAGGTGTTCAACCAGCCCAAGGCCCGGGCCAAGGAGCTGGGCACGGAGATCTGTCTGATGTACATGGAGATCGAGAAGGCCGAGGTGGTGCAGGACGAGCTGCTCAAGGGCCTGGACAACAAGAACCCCAAGATCGTGGTCACCTGCCTGGAGACCCTGAGGAAGGCCCTGAGGTGAGGGTCCGACTCCGCTACGCCCACCTGAAGCCCCCGAGGCTCACCAACACACCATTAGATTAGATTAGATTAGATTAGATTAGATTAGATTCAACTTTGTCGTTACAAATGTAACGAAATGCAGTTTAGCATCTAACCAGAAGTGCAACATCGCGAGTGACGGATATTATACACACATACATACTGACATATATAGATAATAAATAAATGGGGAACAGTGTGAAGTTGCTGTTGCTAGAGTTTATATTTACATTATATTACATTTAATGGACTGAGTGTCATCAATGTGGTTTAACGGGGTGAGAGTTCAGTAGAGAGACGGCTCTGTGGAAGAAACTGTCTGCTAGCCTGCTGGTCCTGGTCCGGAGGCCCCTGGTCCGGAGGCTCGGAGGGCCCTGGCCCGAAGGCCCGGAGGCTCTTGGCCTGGAGGCCCCTAGCCCGGAGGCTCCCGGCTCGGAGGCCCCTGTAGCGGAGGCTCCTGGTCTGGAGGCCCCTGGCCCGAAGGCTCGGAGGCTCCTGGTCCGGAGGCTCCTGGTCCTAAGGCCGGAGGCTCCTGGCCCGGAGGCTCCTGGTCCGGAGGCCCCTGGTCCTAAGGCCGGAGGCCTCCCGGCCCGGAGGCCCCTGGTCCTAAGGCCGGAGGCTCCTGGCCCGGAGGCCCCCTGGTCCTAAGGCCGGAGGCTCCCGGCCCGGAGGCTCCTGGTCCTAAGAGCCGAGGCTCCTGGTCCGGAGGCTCCTGGCCCGAAGGCTCTGAGGCTCTTGGCCTTGAGGCCCCTAGCCCGGAGGCTCCTGGTCCGGAGGCTTCCGGCCCGAAGGCTCTGAGGCTCTTGGCCTTGAGGCCCCTAGCCCGGAGGCTCCTGGTCCGGAGGCTTCCGGCCCAAAGGCTCGGAGGCTCCTGGCCTGGAGGCCCCTAGCCCGGAGGCTCCTGGCCCGAAGGCTCTGAGGCTTTTGGCCTGGAGGCCCCTAGCCCGGAGGCTCCTGGTCTGGAGGCTTCCGGCCCCAAAGGCTCGGAGGCTCCTGGCCTGGAGGCCCCTAGCCCGGAGGCTCCTGGTCCGGAGGCTCGGAGGCTCCTGTAGCGGAGGCTGTAGTGCCTCGCCCTCCGTCACATCATGTCCTCACATCCAACCTGGAAGGATTCTAGAATGGGGGGATTGTTTCTTCACAGACTTTGAGTTTGAGCTGAACTGACTGGAGAGCTTCACCTTCTTTTATACAGTGTCGTTTTCCTCCTCCCGAGCGTCTTCTCAACGCCGTCACCCAGGACGTAGCCTCTACGTGGGAGCTGCAGCTTCTCTGCTACGTCACCACCTGGTGGCGCCCTGCAGGCCGGCCTCTTGCTCCGTCACGCTGCAGAGCTCCGGCTTCCAGCCTTGTAGCAACGTGACGCTTTGATCTGCTTTAACCAAAGCTAATGAACCCTCCTCCTCCTCCTCCTCCTCCTCCTCCTCCTCCTCCTCCTCCTCCTGCAGCGAGTTCGGCTCCAAGATCGTGACCCTGAAGCCGGTGGTGAAGATCCTCCCCAAACAGTTTGAGTCCAGAGAGAAGGCGGTGAGGGAGGAGGCCAAGCAGCTGGCGGTGGAGATCTACAAGTGGATCAGAGACGCTCTGAGGCCGCCGCTGCAGAGCATCACCTCTGTGCAGGTACACACACACACACACACACACCCCCCCTCCGGCTGTGAGCGCGGCGTGCTGAGGCTGTGCTCCTGTGTCGCCGTCATGCAGCTGAAGGAGGAGCTGGAGGAGGAGTGGGTGAAGCTCCCCTCGTCTCCACCCAGGCAGAGCCGCTTCCTGCGCTCCCAGAAGGGCCTGAAGGCCAAACTGCAGCAGCAGAACCAGGGACAAGACCAGGCCAACGGTGAGACCCCCCCCTCTTTACCCCGGACCACAAACCAGACCAGGTCCACGTCGGTGTGCAGCTTTAAATTACACCCCCCCCCCCCCCCCCCCCCGGGTGTTTTCTTTTCTTCTTGTTTCATTATTCTTAAAGTCCCAGTGAAATGTAACTCAAAAAACGATAGTTGGGGTTCTACTTGTAAGGTTCCTCCGACTCTGCCCCACCACTGTTGTCGCATAACAAAGTTATTTGAATTTTGAATCTCCAGCCGAGGAAGTGGGGGAATCCTTCTCCTTCGTGGGCGGAGCCTATGTGTGACATCACGAGTTGTGCAGATCTCGATCTGTTGTGTTTATATCGGCTTGTTTCCTCTTAAATATCAAAGTTTTTACAGTGTTTTGAAGTTCTAGTCGGGCGTTTTATGAGCCTTGATGAAAGATTGAGCCTGGAAGAGACCAGAGAGGAGAAAAGGAGCACGGGGGGCGAGAGCCGCTAGCAGTTAGCGGGAGCCGCTAGCTCGGGCGGCTAGTAGACGATCAAGTAACACCTGGACTCATCGTCGGTGATTCCACAGTCTTCTAGCTCTTGGACGTGTTGGATCCAGGAAGCCGGTCGTTCTGCCAAAAGTCAGGAGCCTCAAAGCCTCAAAGGTGAAAAGTGGCGGCTGCTGAGGCGAGGAGACGAGGACGAATGGAGGACGAAGCGTCTTCTGCTTCCTCAAACATGTTCCAGACGGGGTCACCGATGGCAGAACCACCTTCTGTGTCTTCTTCATCAATCACTGGGTTTGAAATGACCATGATGATGAAATCTGGTTAAATTCAGCCTCTTCGTGGTCAAAACTCTGATCCTCCATAATGTAAACACAACTTGGGCGTGTGCACAACTCGTGATGTCACTATTATTGTCAGAAGCTCCGCCCAGCAGAGGAAATAGCGCCGTTTATCGGCTATTTTCTCGCAGATTGTCGTGTTTTAATATTTTAGCCTTCAGCCAGTTAGCAGGAAAACGTTCTAGAAGAGACACCAGAGAGTTTCGGAGGTGGAACCTTCATTTCACTGGGACTTTAATGGAGACTGTTGTGAAGGTTTCTGGTCTACAAGGTCCAGATGAGGGCAAGTGAGGTCCAGAGCAGTGAAGGTGGTTCTGGGTTAAAAAGAAAAATAGGCTCATTTTGCGAAACTGTTGCGAGATTTTGTTTTTAATGAGGAAATAAAACTGTTCCATAAATGTGAAAGTCTGACCGACGGGCCAGAAAACCAACAATGTAGATGTAAATTAAAACCCCGAGGTGTGGATGAATGAGCGAGCTTGATTCCTCCTGCAGACGAGGAGGAGGAGGAGGTGGCGACGGCCGTGGATCCGTACGAGCTGCTGGAAGCTGCAGAGATTCTGTCCAAGTTGCCCAAAGACTTCTACGACAAAATCGTACGTGTCTAACTCTGGTGAAACCGACCGTTCGCTTTGTCACACACTGGGTCTGAACCAGGAACACACACACACACACACACACACACACACACACACACACACAAAGGCAGTATGTGTGTGTGATTGTGTGTTTTTTTTTTTGCATTTGCATTTGCAGGAAGCTAAAAAGTGGCAGGAGAGGAAAGAGGTTCTGGAGGCCGTGGAGATCCTCGCAAAGAAACCCAAACTGGAAAACGGAGACTATGGAGACCTGGTCCGAGCCCTGAAGAAGGTGTGTGTGTGTCTGTGTGTGTGTGTGTGGGTGTGTGTGTCAGAGGCGCTGTAACGGCCGTGTGTGTTGCAGGTTGTGGGTAAAGACGCTAACGTCATGCTGGTGTCGCTGGCGGCCAAGTGTCTGGCCGGACTGGCCGCCGGGCTCCGGAAGAAGTTTGGAACCTACGCAGGACAAGTAAGTCCGACACTCACGGGCGATGCTAGTTGTCTTCGCGAAGGCTCGTCCGTCTGGGGAAGCTGCGTGACTTCAGGATAAATGGAGAAGTAGCCGTCGCTAACGCTAACAGAGACCAAGCACTGAGCAGCGCATGCTAATGCTAACACTTTGGCATGGAGGCCGGGAAAGAAGAAACGTGTTTCAGGAGCTCCTCCGTTTGTAAAGAGGAGTTTAGTGGAATGGTGACGGATGTGTAGCTTGGACAGTGTTAATGCTGAAGATCAGGGAGGAGGAACTGGTAACGCTCTCGCTGAGGTTTAACTTCACGACGCTGGGTGAGACTCAGCTTGAGGTCGGGTCGGTTCCCTCAGAGCCGCTTCAGGAAACGTGAGGCACTTTGAGACAAAGAACCAATCGGGTTGTTGGTCGCGGGGTCTGATAGCATTAACAGATAGCATTAGCTGATAGCATTAACTCTGAGCCTTTCCATGTCTGGAGTCCTCATCAGTCGCTGCTTCCTTCAGGTGGTTCCAACCATTCTGGAGAAGTTCAAGGAGAAGAAGCCTCAAGTGGTCCAGACCCTGCAGGAGGCCATCGACGCCATCTTCCTCACTGTGAGTGACCTGCTCACCCCCCCGACCCTTCACCCCCCCCGACCCTTCACCCCCCCCCCCCCCCCCCCCACAAATCCCACCAGACTGTTTGATAGAAATGCTTCCAAAAACCCTAAAATCTCTGAATATCTGCAGCGGAAACCAAACATTTGCGGACACTTGAGTCTGTACCGTCCCTGGAGGCTCCGTCCTGCTGTTCTGTCCCGCTGTTCTGTCCCGCTGTTCTGTCCCGCTGTTCTGTCCCGCTGTTCTGTCCCGCTGTTCTGTCCCGCTGTTCTGTCCCGCTGCTCTGTCCCGCTGTTCTGTCCCGCTGTTCTGTCCCGCTGTTCTGTCCCGCTGTTCTGTCCTGCTGTTCCGTCCTGCTGTTCTGTCCCGCCGTTCTGTCCTGCTGTTCTGTCCTGCTGTTCTGTCCTGCTGTTCCGTCCTGCTGTTCTGTCCTGCTGTTCCGTCCTGCTGTTCTGTCCTGCTGTTCCGTCCTGCTGTTCCGTCCTGCTGTTCTGTCCTGCTGTTCCGTCCTGCTGTTCTGTCCCGCCGTTCTGTCCCGCTGTTCTGTCCCGCTGTTCTGTCCTGCTGTTCCGTCCTGCTGTTCTGTCCCGCCGTTCTGTCCCGCCGTTCTGTCCTGCTGTTCTGTCCTGCTGTTCTGTCCTGCTGTTCCGTCCTGCTGTTCTGTCCTGCTGTTCCGTCCTGCTGTTCCGTCCTGCTGTTCCGTCCTGCTGTTCTGTCCTGCTGTTCCGTCCTGCTGTTCTGTCCTGCTGTTCTGTCCTGCTGTTCTGTCCCGCTGTTCTGTCCCGCTGTTCTGTCCCGCTGTTCTGTCCCGCTGTTCTGTCCCGCTGTTCTGTCCCGCTGTTCTGTCCCGCTGCTCTGTCCCGCTGTTCTGTCCCGCTGTTCTGTCCCGCTGTTCTGTCCTGCTGTTCCGTCCTGCTGTTCTGTCCCGCCGTTCTGTCCCGCCGTTCTGTCCTGCTGTTCTGTCCTGCTGTTCTGTCCTGCTGTTCCGTCCTGCTGTTCTGTCCTGCTGTTCCGTCCTGCTGTTCTGTCCTGCTGTTCCGTCCTGCTGTTCCGTCCTGCTGTTCTGTCCTGCTGTTCCGTCCTGCTGTTCTGTCCCGCCGTTCTGTCCCGCTGTTCTGTCCCGCTGTTCTGTCCTGCTGTTCCGTCCTGCTGTTCTGTCCCGCCGTTCTGTCCTGCTGTTCTGTCCTGCTGTTCTGTCCTGCTGTTCCGTCCTGCTGTTCTGTCCTGCTGTTCCGTCCTGCTGTTCTGTCCTGCTGTTCCGTCCTGCTGTTCCGTCCTGCTGTTCTGTCCTGCTGTTCCGTCCTGCTGTTCTGTCCTGCTGTTCTGTCCTGCTGTTCTGTCCTGCTGTTCTGTCCCGCTGTTCTGTCCCGCTGTTCTGTCCCGCTGTTCTGTCCCGCTGTTCTGTCCCGCTGCTCTGTCCCGCTGCTCTGTCCCGCTGTTCTGTCCCGCTGTTCTGTCCCGCTGTTCTGTCCCGCTGTTCTGTTCCGTCCCGCTGCTCCGTCCCGCTGCTCCGTCCCGCTGCTCCGTCCCGCTGCTCCGTCCCGCTGCTCCGTCCCGCTGCTCCGTCCCGCTGCTCCGTCCCGCTGTTCCGTCCCGCTGTTCCGTCCCGCTGTTCCGTCCCGCTGTTCCGTCCCGCTGTTCTGTCCCGCTGTTCTGTCCCGCTGTTCTGTCCCGCTGTTCCGTCCCGCTGTTCTGTCCCGCTGTTCCGTCCTGTCCTGCTGTTCTGTCCCGCTGTTCTGTCCCGCTGTTCTGTTCTGTCCCGCTGTTCTGTCCCGCTGTTCTGTCCCGCTGTTCCGTCCTGTCCTGCTGTTCTGTCCCGCTGTTCTGTCCCGCTGTTCTGTCCCGCTGTTCCGTCCTGTCCTGCTGTTCTGTCCTGCTGTTCTGTCCTGCTGTTCTGTCCCGCTGTTCCGTCCCGCTGCTCTGTCCCGCTGCTCTGTCCCGCTGTTCTGTCCCGCTGTTCCGTCCCGCTGCTCCGTCCCGCTGTTCTGTCCGCTGTTCTGTCCCGCTGCTCTGTCCCGCTGCTCTGTCCCGCTGTTCTGTCCCGCTGTTCCGTCCCGCTGCTCCGTCCCGCTGTTCTGTCCGCTGTTCTGTCCCGCTGCTCTGTCCCGCTGCTCTGTCCCGCTGCTCCGTCCCGCTGTTCCGTCCCGCTGCTCCGTCCCGCTGCTCCGTCCCGCTGTTCTGTCCCGCTGCTCCGTCCCGCTGCTCTGTCCCGCTGCTCCGTCCTGCTGTTCTGTCCGCTGCTCTGTCCCGCTGCTCCGTCCCGCTGTTCCGTCCCGCTGCTCCGTCCTGCTGCTACGGCTCCAACGTCCTCTTGACTTCCTGCTGTTAACCCGATTCCCCCTCTAATGCAGCTCAGACCACATCCTGCTCTCAGCCGCAGGCCATTTATGCCGTTATTCATGTTCCCAGACGACTCTGCAGAACCTCTCCGAGGACGTCCTGGCCGTGATGGACAACAAGAACCCGTCCATCAAGCAGCAGGCGTCCCTCTTCCTGTCCCGCTCCTTCAGACACTGCACGCAGGCCACGCTGCCCAAGAGCGCCCTGAAGCCGCTGTGCGCCGCCCTCACCAAGGTACCGCCGGCGACCTCCGCCCAGAACGACACCGGGGCTTCCTGTGGGCTGCGTGACGGGATCCACCGTTTCCTGTTGCTTCAATTAATGTCTCTGCTTCTGGAAAACAAGGAAAACCACCTTGTCCCTGACTTTCAGAGTCAGAGTCGGTCCTTTTCATGGGAAATTAAACGTTTTGACCTCCGACACTTTGAGCTCGGAGGTCAAACGTGAAAACATCTGCAGGAGATTCTCTGGACAGAATCGGCTTCATGTCGAGATCGAACTTATTTTCTGTAGTGATTGTTTGGTTTTCATGAAAATATGGATATTATCATCCCGTATACTCTACACCAGTGTTTTTCAACCACTGCTCTCACAGCGACAGTGTGTTGCAGAGTCATCATGTATAAATACTCTTCACCACTAGAGGGCAGCACCAACCCCTGTGCCGCGGCACACTCAACTCAACTTTATTTATAAAGCGCTTTAAGCAGCCGTAGACAAAGTGCTGTATGTTGAAATAAAAATATAAGAGGCAACATAAAAACATTAAAACAATAAAAAAGTTAAAGCAATAAAAACAGTCAGATGGTAAAACAATAAACAAAACATAAAAAGTTAAAACAATTCAAAAAAACGAAGGCACTAAAACCAGAGCAGAGTCTCACGCTGAGGTAAAAGCCAAAGAATAAAAATGGGTTTTAAGACGAGTTTTAAAAAACACTGGTGTTTCCTCCAGATCTCGTCAGGTGAGTCGTGGGAAATTATCCAATTTCACGTTTTTTCTAAAAAAAAACTAAACATTTGCTCTCACAGTGACAGTGTGTTGCTGAGGAATGATGTATAAATACTCTTCACCACTAGAGGGCGGCACAGAACTTTGCCGGTGAAATGTAAAGTGACAGACGTCAGTGTGGTTCATCTCCACCTCCTGCTACCATCTTGTATCAAAGTACTGTGTCACTGACAGTGATGGAGAAGTTTTTGAAAACCAGGATCTCAGCTCTTCATCCATCAGGTCCAGGTTTCACACTGAGGGAGGCACTATTAAAAAAAAGTCCTTGCTTTCTGGATTTACTGGATTCCTGTTGATAAAACTTTGATGATGAGAAAGACTTTGATGTCTTTGATGAGAAAGACTTTATATTGTTAATAGAGGCTGCAGAGTTTAACATTTTAACACTTTCAGGTGGAGGTGTGCCTCCAGAGTTTTCCCAAACAAACAAGTGTTCCTTGGCTCTAAAAGGTTGAAAAACACTGGTTTACAGTTGGAATTTAAAGATTATTATGGTTTTATTTTA
>NC_137660.1:29245567-29258067 GCF_963422515.1 Blennius ocellaris | reverse complement strand
TTGAATTTTGAATCTCCAGCCGAAAAAATCGTGGGAATCCTTCTTCTTTGTGGGCGGAGCCTATGTGTGACATCACGAGTTGTGCAGATCTCGATCTGTTGTGTTTATATTGGCTTGTTTCCCTCTTAAATATCCAAGTTTTTACAGTGTTTTGAAGTTCTAGTCGGCGTTTTATGAGCCTTGATGAAAGATTGAGCCTGGAAGAGACCAGAGAGGAGAAAAGGAGCACGGGCGGCTAGCGGGAGCCGCTAGCTCGCGCAGCTAGCGTCTAGCTAGTTGCCGTGTTTTAACATTTTACCCTTCAGCCACTTAGCAGGAAAACGTCCCCAGAAGAGACACCAGAGTGTTTTGGAGTCGGGTTTTCATTTCACTGGGACTTTAAAGTCGCAGTAACAAGAATGTTCAGATTCGACGTCAACATAAAAATCCTCCAGTGGCGTAATGACCGGAGTTCCTCAAGGACCCATCCTGGGAACTTCACTCACTTTACCTTGATTTAGGTTTTTGTTTTATTCAACTCATGAGATTTATAATATTTTTAATATTTGATGAGATCTTATTTTTAACCAAACCAATCTAACCTATTTTTTGACTCGTGAGTGGAGAAATCTGTGAAATTTGGATTAAAATAAAAAGGAAATTTATGGTTTTAGTGTCTCACATGGAGGTGAAATGAAGTAGGAATGTCAACAGACGGGGTGTTAAAAGGTTTAAAATGTAAAACTTGAGGAAAATGTCCGTGGTTTTGTTCTGGAATTGAGCTTTGATGTCGTCCGGCTCCTCAGATGACGGGTCAGTCGCCTCCGGCGCCCGTCAAGTTCACCAAGAAGACGGCGGCGGCGGAGTACGACGGGGACGACGGAGACGAGCAGGATGAAGATGGAGGAGGAGGAGGAGGAGGAGGAGGAGGAGGAGGAGGTCAGGAGATCATGGACCTGCTGCCCCGGACAGACATCAGGTGACCCCTCCCCCGCCGCTCCGTCGACGTCGCCTCCCGTCAGGAGGGTCGGGTTTTGACGGCGCCGATAATATAAACCTGACGACGTTTCCCCGCTCAGTGACAAGATCTCGTCGGAGCTGGTGGATAAAATCGGCGACAAGAACTGGAAGATCAGGAAGGAGGGGCTGGACGAGGTGGTCGCCATCATCTCCGAGGCCAAATTCATCACGCCCAACATCGGGGAGCTCTCTCTGGCCCTGAAGGGCCGACTGGTGGACTCCAACAAGATCCTGGTTAGTGCTGCTAAAGCTAATGCTAATGCTAAAGCGTCGCGGTACGGGTGGCGGCTGACGCCGTTTCAAAAAGTTCCTCGGTGTCGGTGGCTCTGAGCGCCGTCGGACCCCACAAAGAGTGTTGTGTTTTGAGGAATCGTCGCCCGAAACGTCAACGGTTCAAAAAGTATCGTCAGTTAAAACAGTGTTTTTTCAACCTTTTTGAGCCAAGGAACACTTTTTGTCTTTGGTAAAATCTGGAGTCACACCTCCACCCGAAAATGTTAAAATGTGAAACTCTGTAGCCTCTATTAACAATATAAAGTCTTTCTCATCAAAGACATCAAAGTCATTCTCATCAAAGACATCAAACGTTCTCATCAAAGTTTTATCAACAGGAATCCAGTAAATCCAGAAAGCAAGGACTTTTTTTAATAGTGCCTCCGTCAGTGTGAAACCTGGACCTGATGGATGAAGAGCTGAGATCCTGGTTTTCAAAAACTTCTCCATCACTGTCACTGACACAGTACTTTGATACAAGATGGTAGCAGGAGGTGGAGATGAACCACACTGACGTCTGTCACTTTACATTTCACCGGCAAAGTTCTGTGCTGCCCTCTAGTGGTGAAGAGTATTTATACATCATTACTCTGCAACACACTGTCGCTGTGAGAGCAAAGGTTTAGTTTTTTTTTAGAAAAAAACGTGAAATTGGATAATTTCCCACGACTCACCTGACGAGATCTGGAGGAAACACCAGGGGTTGAAAAACACTGAGTTAAGAGTTTCTAGCGTTGACGTGCGCAAGCTAGCGGATTTCACGCCAATGTTGGCAGACAGGAAGTTGCAGTAATTGGGGGGTGGGGTTCACTGGTTCACTGTGTGTCCCAGGTCCAGCAGACCCTCAGCATCCTGCAGCAGCTGGCCGCCTCCATGGGACCGGGACTGAAGCAGCACATCAAAGCTCTGGGGTTCCCCATGGTCACCGTCCTGGGGGACAGCAAGGTGCTCCTGGCGCCCCCTGCTGGCACCATTCACCGCCGCGTTTTTAAAAAAAACCTGCGGAGACGAACGGACATCTGTGTGTGCGTGTGTGCAGTCCAACGTGCGTGCGGCGGCCCTCGGCACCCTGCAGCAGTGGGTGGAGCAGACGGGGATGAAGGACTGGCTGGAGGGGGACGACCTGGCGGAGGAGATGAAGAGGGAGAACCCCTTCCTGAGGCAGGAGGTGAGCGGAGGCGTCCTGCTCGTGGCGTCACACTCGTCTCCAGGAGGCGCCGGAGTCTGAACGCCGTCTGTATCCCCCCTCCTCCCCCCACCCCTCCTCCTCCCCCCCAGCTGCTGGGCTGGCTGGCGGAGAAGCTGCCCACCCTGAGGGCGGCGCCGGCCGACCTGATGCTGTGCGTCCCGCAGCTGTACGCCTGCCTGGAGGACCGCAACGGGGACGTCCGCAAGAAGGCCCAGGACGCCCTGCCCACCTTCATGATGCACCTCGGCTACGACAAGATGAACAAGGCCACCGGGAAGCTCAAGGTAGCGCCGGACACCACGGCCACACACACTCTGGGGGGGGCGTCACGTTATCCAGATGTTCACCTCCTCCTCCCGGTCTGCTCGGAACTCAAAGTTTCCACTTCCTCCTTGATTCTCCTCCGTTAGACTATCGGATCCCAGGAGCTGCATTCAGAATCTGCTGTGTCTGTGTGAGCTGGACTGGCTCCGCCCCCACACACACACACACACGCCCATTTATGGGAAGAGGAGGAAGTACTTCCTCTCGTGGCGCCATGTGCCAGAGCACAGTGGCCCAATTGTGGGAGGAGTCAAAGGGGGGGGGGGGGGGGGCTACCTTGATTGTGATTGGCTAAAACCCCCCCGATGACATCATGTAGGGTTTGATTTCTGATTGACGGCTTGGAGCAACACACTTTTTAAAAAAGAGGGAGAGAGCGAGGGACAGAGAGAGAGAGAGGGACAGAGCGAGAAAGAGACAGAGACAGGAAGTACTTCCTCTCGTGGCGCCATGTGCCAGAGCACAGTTGCCCAACTGTGGGAGGAGTCAAAAGGGAGGGAGGAGCCTACCTTGATTGTGATTGGCTAAAACCCCCCGATGACATCATGTAGGGTTTGATTTCTGATTGACGGCTTGGAGCAACACACTTTTTAAAAAAGAGGGAGAGAGCGAGGGACAGAGAGCGAGAGGGACGGAGAGACAGGAAGTACTTCCTCTTGTGGCGCCATGTGCCAGAGCACAGTTGCCCAACTGTGGGAGGAGTCAAAAGGGAGGGAGGAGCCTACCTTGATTGTGATTGGCTAAAACCCCCCGATGACATCATGTAGGGTTTGATTTCTGATTGACGGCTTGGAGCAACACACTTTTTAAAAAAGAGGGAGAGAGCGAGGGACAGAGAGCGAGAGGGACGGAGAGACAGGAAGTACTTCCTCTTGTGGCGCCATGTGCCAGAGCACAGTGGCCCAACTGTGGGAGGAGTCAAAAGGGGGGGAGGAGCCTACCTTGATTGTGATTGGCTAAACCACCCCGATGACATCATGTAGGGTTTGATTTCTGATTGGCTGCTTGGAGCAACACACTTTTTAAAAGAGAGAGAGGACACCCTGTCTTCACCTCTGGGACGTCGGTCCAGATGTGGAGACGATTCTTACGGCTGGAGAACCTTCAGGAAGTGGATTTTCTTATAATCTGACTGTTCTAATCTCCTCCTTCCTGTTCTGAATGTCCCCAAAACGTCTCCCCGTCTCCCTGCAGCCGTCCTCCAAAGACCAGGTGGCGGCCATGTTGGAAAAGGCCCGGGCCGTGATGCCGGCCAAACCCGCAGCTCCGGCCAAGTCCGCCGGCGGCAAAGAGACGAGCAGAGCGTCTTCAGGTGTGTGTGTGTGTGTGTGTGTGTGTGTGCGGGCCCGCCACGCGGCGAGCGTCTTCGCCACACGGTCCGAATCTGAGCCTCTGTCCTCTGTCCTCCGTCCTCTGTCCTCCGTCCTCCACAGCCACCAGGGCGCCGCCGGCCTCCGACGACTTCACGGACAGTAAACCTGAGGTGAAGAAGGTCCGAGGAGGAGCTGCGGTCAAGAAGGTAGCAGTGTTTCACACTTAACCACGTCCATTATTATCATTATTATTATTATTATTATTGTTATTACCCCTTGGATGCACAACCTACCAGTTCCTACACTCTTCCACAAGTGGGGTCAAACATCACCCCAATTCAAATCAACGTGTTTTTGCAATACTGGGTTGTTATTCTTCAAAATCTTTAAGAGAAAGAGTTGTAATAGTTTAATATTCTAGCTATTCCTCATAAAACACGTTTGTGACATGAGACTATTTGCATTTTTTATTTAGATGATACTTACATGTACGTTGCTGGAGGTAAAAATGACCTCCAGGGTGGTGAGACTGATGACATCACATGTGTCAGAGGGACAGTATTGACAGTCAAAGTTGCATTAGATGTATACGATGACATCACATGTGTACGTGGGACTGTCAGAGTTGCTAAGAATTAAGTTTCATAGAAGAGTCCATAGGAACTGCTTGGGGTCATTTTTGACCCCCCCCACTTGTGGAAGAGTGGGGGTCGTGATGTAAAAACTGCAATTTCCTAAAATGAATGAAAATATAAATAAAAATGCAAATGGCCTCATGTCACAAACATGTTTTATGAGGAATACCTGGAATATGAATATATTACAACTTTTCATTTTAAAGATGTTGAAGAATAACAACCTATGGGGTCATTTTTTTAACCCCGCGTGTGCATCGAAGGGTTAAAAGCCAGAATGAAGCGTTTGAAGCAGCAGTGATCCTCCGTCATCGCCTCCGCCCTTCCTCTCACCTCCGTGATGTGTCAACATGATGTGGTTCTGTTGTGTTTTTTTTGGGGGGGTGGTTTTTATTTTCATTTCTCACTCACCCAGCCCTCCCCCCCTCCCGAGGACCCCGCCCCTCCCCCCCCCTCCAAGGACAAGGACGGTAACGGTAGTAAAAAACAAGCCGGCAAATCCAAAGCTGCTGCAGGCGGTCAGCAGGTAGACGCTCCGCCAGACGCTCGCCCCTTCCTTCCTCTCTCTCTCTCTCTCTCTCTCTCTCTCTCGCTCTAATCACTAAAACCTGCCGCCGGAGGCTCACAGGAACACACACACACACACACACACACACACACACAGGTGTCAGCTCACTGCATGGACGTGTGTTAACCTGCACTGAGGGTTTTCTATATAACACCTCGTTTCTCCTTGTGTGTGTCTCGTGTTCTTTCTCACACACGATCAGATTTAATGTACGTACACACACACACACACACACACACCTCAGTATCGGGGTTCCCACTGGTCTCTGAAGGTTTTCCCCCTCCAGACCTCTGGACTTCAGTTGAACGAGTGAATAATGTTCAGTGACGTCACGTCTGAAGTCCGTGAACGCAAAAGTAAAATCGTGTCGACTGATCAACATAGTGAAAGAATGAAAAGAGGTGAAGTCCAGGAAGTTTGATCATGAAGAGATTCTCATGAGGATCCTGAGTGGTTTTATCCGAGTCTGAGGATCTTAAAGTCCCCGTGAAATGTAAAACACTACTTTGCAAAAAAACGATAGTTGTGGTTCTACTTGTAAGGTTCCTCCGACTCTGCCCCTCCACTGTTGTCGCATAACAAAGTTATTTGAGTTTTAAATCTCCAGCCGAGGAAGTCGGGGGAAGCCTTCTTCTTCGTGGGCGGAGCCTATGTGTGACCTCACGAGTTGTGCAGATCTCGATCTGTTGTGTTTCTATCGGCTTGTTTCCTCTTAAATATCGGAGTTTTTACAGTGTTTTGAAGTTTTCGTCGGCGTTTTATGAGCCTTGATGAGAGATTGAGCCTGGAAGAGACCAGAGAGGAGGAAAGGAGCACGGGCGGCGGGAGGGGCAAGCCGCTAGCTCGCGCGGCTAGCGGGAGCTGCTAGCCACTAGCTAGCTTGGGTTTGAAATGACCATGAAGATGAAATATTGTTAAATTCAGGCTCTTCGTGGTCAAAACTCTGATCCTCCATAATGTAAACACAACTTGGGCGTGTGCACAACTCGTGATGTCACTCTGTTATTGTCAGAAGCTCCGCCCAGCAGAGGAAGTAGCGCCGTTTATCGGCTATCTTCTCGCAGATTGCCGAGTTTTAACATTTTACCCTTCAGCCAGTTAGCAGGAAAATGTTCTAGAAGAGACACCAGAGTGTTCTGGAGGTGGAACCTTCATTTCACTGGGACTTTAAAGTCATGAGAGCAGAGACGACGATCAGTGGGAATCCCTGCATGAAGCACAGAGAGCTTCCTCTTTGTCTCACTGTCTCCTCTTCCTCCTCCTCTTCTTCCTCCTCTTCCTCCTCCTCGCAGGGCGCAGCCGCCAAGAAACCCGCAGGCAAAGGCCAGAAGGACGACGAGGATAGGTCCGGGCCCATCTTCACCCTCGTCCCAAACGCCAAGGAGCAAAGAATCAAGGAGGAGAAGCAGCTGAAGGTGAACCGCTGTTTCTATATAGAGCTTTTATTTTGGCGTATAAATGTGTCTTCCTGTCTGAGGGGCGTGTCTAATGAGAGGATTGATGTCTGAGTGCATTGAAACCTGTGTGTTTATCTGCAAGTGGGCGCTGCTTCCCCCTCAGCCTCGACTGGCAGGTTCTCGCCCCCGCCGTGTCGTTCCGTCGTCGGTTGTTAGAAGCGAAGCGTTAGCATAGCGTTAGCATAGCGTTAGCATAGCGTTAGTGCTCCAGGAACATTTGGTGACGTTGTTGTCGGTGCTTCAGATCCTGAAGTGGAACTTCATCACCCCCCGGGACGAGTACGTGGAGCAGCTGAAGACGCAGATGTCCACCTGCTTCGCCAAGTGGCTGCAGGACGAGCTCTTCCACTTCGACTTCCAGAGACACGTCAAGGCCATCGGGGTCATGATCGAGGTACCGGCCGCCGTCCGGCGCCGCCTCGCCGCTTCCTGTTGTGCCGGTGTGTAACCTGTGTGTGTGTGTGTGTGTGTGTGTGCAGAGACTGGAGAGTGAGAGTGACGCCACCATCGGCTGCCTGGACCTCATCCTGAAGTGGTTCACGCTGCGGTTCTTCGACACCAACACCACGGTGCTGATGAAGGTCCTGGAGTACCTGAAGCTGCTGTTCGCCATGCTGAACCGGGAGAACTACCACCTGACGGAGTACGAGGCCACCTCCTTCGTCCCCTACCTCATCTTGAAGGTAAGCCCCGCCCCTCCTCACCCCTCAACCCTCATCCCTCAACCTGTGATCAGCTCCTCCTCTTCTTCCTCCTCAGGTCGGAGAGTCCAAGGACGTGGTTCGGAAGGACGTCCGGGCCATCCTGACCATGCTGTGTAAGGTCTACCCCGCGTCCAAGATGTTCCCCTTCCTCATGGAGGGAACCAAGTCCAAGAACTCCAAGCAGAGAGCCGGTGAGTTTCTTGAGACTGATCTGGGATCAGCCCAGACGCCGCGGCTCCGTCGGTCCGTTCAAAGGCTTTGACGAACCGTCGTTGGTCTTGAATCCGCTTTGAACTCTTTGAACACCAACATGCTTTTATTGTGAGCGACCTTGAGCCATCTGGGAGGTTTGGTCCACGTCTCAGTGGGACTTTGTGACGTCATCAATTAACATCGTCTGTCGCCACGCGAGCGTGGAGGTCGTCAGTTTGGAGGTTTGGAACGTAAAGGATGGTTCATACAGCAACTGAGTCCTCAGGAGTTTCCTCCAGATCACAGTGACTGATACTCTGATTACCAGCAGCTCGGGCTACGCTAGCATAGGGCAGAGCAGGGAAGGAAGCTACGCTAAAGGTTCTTCAGTCGCGAAAGGTTCTTCGTTAGCTAGAGGTTCTTCGTTAGCTAGAGGTTCTTCGGTAGCTAGAGGTTCTTCGGTAGCTAGAGGTTCTTCGGTAGCTAGAGGTTCTTCAGTAGCTAGAGGTTCTTCAGTAGCTAGAGGTTCTTCGGTAGGGAAAGGTTCTTCGGTTGCTAAAGGTTCTTCGGTTGCTAAAGGTTCTTCGGTTGCTAAAGGTTCTTGATTCGCTAAAGGTTCTTGATTCGCTAAAGGTTCTTGATTCGCTAAAGGTTGTTGATTCGCTAGATGTTCTTCGGTAGCTAGATGTTCTTCGGTAGCTAGATGTTCTTCGGTAGCTAGATGTTCTTCGGTAGCTAGATGTTCTTCGGTAGCTAGAGGTTCTTCGGTAGCTAGAGGTTCTTCGGTAGCTAGAGGTTCTTCGGTAGCTAGAGGTTCTTCGGTAGGGAAAGGTTCTTCGGTAGCGAAAGGTTCTTCGGTAGCGAAAGGTTCTTCGGTAGCGAAAGGTTCTTCGGTAGCGAAAGGTTCTTCGGTAGCGAAAGGTTCTTCAGTAGCTATAGGTTCTTCAGTAGCTATAGGTTCGTCAGTAGCTAGAGGTTCTCCGGTAGGGAAAGGTTCTTCAGTAGCTAGAGGTTCTTCAGTAGCTAGAGGTTCTTTGGGAGCTAGAGGTTCTTCGGGAGCTAGAGGTTCTTCGGGAGCTAGAGGTTCTTCGGGAGCTAGAGGTTCTTCGGGAGCTAGAGGTTCTTCGGGAGCTAGAGGTTCTTCGGGAGCTAGAGGTTCTTCGGGAGCTTGAGGTTCTTCGGGAGCTTGAGGTTCTTCGGGAGCTTGAGGTTCTTCGGGAGCTTGAGGTTCTTCGGTTGCTAGAGGTTCTTCGGTTGCTAGAGGTTCTTCGGTTGCTAGAGGTTCTTCGGTTGCTAGAGGTTCTTCGGTTGCTAGAGGTTCTTCGGTTGCTAGAGGTTCTTCGGTTGCTAGAGGTTCTTCGGTTGCTAGAGGTTCTTCGGTTGCTAGAGGTTCTTCGGTAGCTAGAGGTTCTTCGGTAGCTAGAGGTTCTTCGGTTGCTAGAGGTTCTTCGGTTGCTAGAGGTTCTTGATTCGCTAAAGGTTCTTGATTCGCTAAAGGTTCTTGATTCGCTAAAGGTTCTTCGGTGGCTATAGGTTCTTTGGTGGCTCTAGGTTCTTGAGTAGCTAAAGATTCTTCAGTACCTAAAGGTTCTTAAAGAGGCGGCGTCGGTGCGTCTCCAGTAAACATTAGAACTAAAAAGTCATTAATTCCACCCAAAGTACTGGAGTACCTGGCAGGTGTGTGTTCAGACCGCGACCCGGGTCTGTGGTTTTGTGCTGAGGCGGCGGTTGTGCGTTCCGCAGAGTGCCTGGAGGAGCTGGGCTGCCTGATCGAGGGCTACGGGATGAACGTGTGCCAGCCGACGCCGGCCAAGTCCCTGAAGGAGATCGCCGTGCACATCGGGGACCGCGACACGTCCGTCCGCAACGCCGCCCTCAACACGGTGGTGGCGGTCTACAACGTGTGCGGGGAGCAGGTCTACAAGCTGGTCGGACACGTAAGACGCCGCCGTCGCCACCCCCCCCCCCCCCCACACACACACCGACGGGCCGCCGTTTCACCCCCCCCCCCCCCCCCCCCCCCAGCTGTCGGAGAAGGAGATGAGCATGCTGGAGGAGAGGATCAAGCGTTCGGCCAAGAAGACGCAGGCGGCGCCGCCCAAGCAGAGCGCCACCGACAGGTCGCAGAGGGAACCGCCCGCAAACCCCAACGCCACCTTCCTCCGCAAGCCGGCGCAGGAAGACCCCAACAAGCTGAAGTAGGTCCCTCTGTGGCCCCCCCCCCCATCACACACCACACACACACACACACACACACACACACACACACACACACACACACTTCATTGTTCAGAATCAAAGTGAAACCAGTTTGTTCTCATATCTTCATGTTTCATGACGTTTTCTTCTCCTCCGCCTGTCGGATCGACACACAGCCACTGCCTAAAAGTACTCAAGTACTCGAGTACTCGGGGGACATGAAGGGTAAAAAAAACCCTTTTAAACAGGAGGAAACCTGCAGAACCAGACCGGGGGGGGGGGGGGGGCTCTGTCACACAGCGTCTCTAATACTCGGTACTGCAGTGGAACTAATTGATCAACTTTTCTATTAATCATTTGAACTATTTGTTCAATAACAGTTTTCTGCTCTCTGATACGTCCTGAAGTCTTTCATCTCAAGGTTCAGCTGCTCATTATATATTATCTATATGTACTATATATTATCTATACGTACTATATATTATCTATACGTACTATATATTATCTATACGTACTATATATTATCTATATGTACTATATATTATCTATACGCACTATATATTATCTATATGTACTATATATTATCTATACGTACTATATATTATCTATATGTACTATATATTATCTATACGTACTATATATTATCTATACGCACTATATATTATCTATACGTACTATATATATCTATATGTACTATATATTATCTATATGTACTATATATTATCTATACGCACTATATATTATCTATACGCACTATATATTATCTATACGTACTATATATTATCTATATGTACTATATATTATCTATATGTACTATATATTATCTATACGCACTATATATTATCTATACGCACTATATATTATCTATACGTACTAGATATTATCTATATGTACTATATATTATCTATACGCACTATAATATTATCTATATGTACTATATATTATCTATACGCACTATATATTATCTATACGCACTATATATTATCTATACGTACTAGATATTATCTATATGTACTATATATTATCTATACGTACTATATATTATCTATACGTACTATATATTATCTATACGTACTATATATTATCTATACGCACTATATATTATCTATACGTACTATATATTATCTATACGTACTATATATTATCTATACGCACTATATATTATCTATATGTACTATATATTATCTATACGCACTATATATTATCTATATGTACTATATATTATCTATACGCACTATATATTATCTATACGCACTATATATTATCTATACGTACTATATATTATCTATACGTACTATATATTATCTATATGTACTAGATATTCTCTATACGTACAAGTAGTTTTACTTTGTAAACACGTCGGGGAAAGTTCACTTATTTTCTGAAGTGAGATTCTGTCTAAAGAAGTGACCAACGTTCTGCAGTGTGATGAGCATGTTCCTCCTCCTGCCTTCTGCTCATCCTTTCATCCTTTCATCCTTTCATCCGTGAGCTCTTTGCTAACTGTCCTTCTCTTCCTGTGTTTGAGCCGCTGCATGTCGGGACTCGTCTGTCTCTTTAACCTTCATCTCTCCTCTCTGCTCTGCCTGCCGTCCTTTCTGGAGCAGAATCATGTATCGCACGTATAGGATGTGAGTACCTCCTCCTGCTCCTGCTCCTCGTCCTCCTCCTCTCCTCCTGCTCGTCCTCCTCGTCCTCGTCCTCCTCGTCTTCCTCCTCCTCCTCCTTCTCCCAGAATGCACTCTGCCGTTTGAAGACCGTCACACAGCCGAGGAGTGAAAATCCAACTGATTGTTGGCATCTTGGATCAGATCTGAGATCAGATTGAACTTCATGTTCGATCCGACTGAGTGAAATCCGGCCGTCATTGTTGGTTTAGGACCAGTTTTACATTTTGACAGTAGAATAATTCAGGTTTGACACTGATTTGATGGTTTTAACACCATCGTCCACTACGTTCAGAACCACTTCCCTCCATCCTCAGAGAGAGAGAGAGAGAGCTGCTCCTCCTTTCCTCTGTCTGTCTCTGTCTCTGTCTCGCTCTCCCTCTCTCCGTCTGTCTGTCTCGCTCTCCCTCTGTCTCTGTCTGTCTGCCTCGCTCTCCCTCTGTCTCTCTCTGTCTCTGTCTCTGTCTCTGTCTGTCTCGCTCTCCCTCTGTCTCTCTCTCTCTCTCCGTCTGTCTGTCTCGCTCTCCCTCTGTCTCTCTCTGTCTGTCTGCCTCGCTCTCCCTCTGTCTCTCTCTGTCTCTGTCTCTGTCTGTCTCGCTCTCCCTCTGTCTCTCTCTCTCTCTCCGTCTGTCTGTCTCGCTCTCCCTCTGTCTCTCTCTGTCTCTGTCTCGCTCTCTCTCTCTGTCTCTGTCTCGCTCTCTCTCTCTGTCTCTGTCTCTGTCTCGCTCTCTGTCTCTGTCTCGCTCTCTGTCTCTCTGTCTGTCTCTCTGTCTCGCTCTGTCTCTCTCTCTGTCTCGCTCTCTGTCTCTGTCTCGCTCTCTGTCTCTGTCTCGCTCTCTCTCTCTGTCTCTGTCTGTCTCGCTCTCTGTCTCTGTCTCGCTCTCTCTCTCGCTCTCTCTCTCTGTCTCTGTCTCTGTCTCGCTCTCTGTCTCGCTCTCTGTCTCTCTCTCTCTGTCTCTGTCTGTCTCGCTCTCTGTCTC
>NC_137660.1:29235903-29245367 GCF_963422515.1 Blennius ocellaris | reverse complement strand
TCCTACCTTCACCTCCTCTGGTTCTCCTCACACCCGGCCCTCAAAAATATTTTTTATTTATATGTTTATTTATTTTTGCTATTTTATGGCCGTGGTTCTCAAACGATTCAGACGTGAGGATCGTTCTTTTCTGCTCATCGAATCTATTGCAAAATATTTTTCCTTCAGAATAAAAGTCTACGTTTGGGTCGAGTAACAGCGTCATGTCAGTGTGTTTAAGTCACTCGACTTACAAAATTTTTTTTTTTTTACTATTTATGCCACGTGGGTATTGAACCAGGGTCCCCGGTGAGAGGCTCCCATCCATCCCTTTACTTTATTTGATCTTATTTTATTTTATTTTATCTTATTTGATTTGATTTGATTTAGGTTTAATTTGATTTAGTTTGATTTGATTTGATCTTATCTTATTTAATCTTATTAAATTAAATTTAATCTTATTTGAGCTTATTACTTTTAGTTAAATTGTATCTTATTTGATCTTATTACTTTTAGTTAAATTGTATCTTATTTGAGCTTATTACTTTTAGTTAAATTGTATCTTATTTGAGCTTATTACTTTTAGTTAAATTGTATCTTATTTGAGCTTATTGCTGCCCCCTGGTGGCGGGAGCTCATGGTGCCGGAGTCCCTTCAAGACAAAACGTGTTTATGTGGCTGCTGGTGTCAGTGTGTTCCTGGTGCCACACAGGGCTGTGACCAAACGAGCAAAATACAGACATTACACACACACACACACACACACACACACACACACACACACACACACACACACACACACACACACACACACACACACACACACACACACACACACACACACACACACACACACACAGCAGTTTCTCAGCTCATTAGGCCGAGGGCAGCGTGTCTGATCAGGTTTTGTGTGGATGGTCATTATGATCTAATTCTCCTTTACTGGTTATTCAGCTGCACCGACAGGGAGCGAAGGAGGAGGAGGAGGAGGAGGAGGAGGAGGAGGAGGATGGATGGACGAGGAGGAGGAGGGGGAAGAGGAGAGAGGAGGAGGAAGAAGAGGAGGAGGAGGAGGAAGAAGAGGACGAGGAGGAGGATGGATGGACGAGGAGGAGGAGGGGGAAGAGGAGGAGGAAGAGGAGAGAGGAGGAGGAAGAAGAGGAGGAGGAAGAGGAAGAAGAGAGAGGAGGAGGAAGAGGAGGAGGAGGGGGAGAGAGGAGGAGGAGGAGGAGGAAGAAAAGGAGGAGGAGGGGGAGAGAGGAGGAGGAGGAGGAAGAGGAAGATGAGAGAGGAGGAGGAGGAAGAGGGGGACAAGAGGAAGAGGAAGAGGAGGAGGAGGGAGGAAGATGAGAAAGGAGGAGGAGGAGGAGGAGGAAGAGGGGGAGGAGGAGGATGGACGGAGGAAGAAGAAGAGGAGGAGGAGGAGGAGGAGGAGGAAGATGATGGACAGAAGAAGTTCCGGCAGCTTCAAAAAACAAAAACCAAAGCAATAATAACGTTAGTGATTGGAGGTTCTGACACGTCGGTTCTCTGCAGCAGAACGTCTCAGGTTCCTCCTCCAGGCCACCGGGGGCGCCGTGGAGCCGCGGCCTGGCTGGTTACACCTCAATGTTCTGAAAATAGTACTTCTGTTTACCAAAGAAACAAGCAAACAATGAACATCCAAATAAATAATACACACACACACACACACACACACACACATTCCATGCTGTAAAGGAACGAGGAGAACTGGAACTTTAAACTTTCATCAAAAGTGTTTTAATCTTCATCTGAAGTCTTTTTCTTTTCCTTTTTGCTTCGATTCGACTTTTACTTCCTCAGTGGAACTTTGAAGGTTCGAGTTTCAAAGTTGAACCTTTTATTGTCGTAAATTTAACCAAATTCTCTGACAGCTTCAGAACCAACAGAGCTTTAGGAAAATAAAAGTACATTAATGAAGCAGAATCCAGGAATAATTATTATTATTATAGAGTAAAGATGAAAACGATCTGTTGTGTGTATGCATTTATTTATTTATCTATCTATCTATCTATCTATCTATCTATCTATCTATCTATCTATCTATCTATCTATCTATCTATCTATCTATCTATCTATCTATCTATCTATCTATCTATCTATCTATCTATCTATCTATCTATCTATCTATCTATCTATCTATCTATCTATCTATTTAATTGTTTATCTATTTATGTATCTATTCATTTATTCATTAATTTGTTTATCTATTTATTTATTCTAGCAGCAGAGCACGTTGTGATGAGTTAAATTCCCTGTCTTAGATTCTAATAATAGTAATAATAATAATTATACTAAAAATAATAATTGTAATAATAGTAGTAATAATGATGTTAATAGTAAAATAATAGTAATAATAATATTAATAACAATAATAATAATAATAATAATGTCACAATCCAGCTTGTCGGCTCGTCTCTGAGATCCCCCCCCCCCCCCCCCCACACACACACACACACACACACACCCCCCCCCCCATAATGAACTGAGTGTTCAGAGGGGCAGTGAATGAGTGAATGATGGACTCCTCGGGGTCGCCCCGCTGCCCGGGGGCCCTTTGTGGCTCGGCCCCTCCCCTCCCGGCTTCACTGGCCTGATCAGTGATGTGTGTGTGTGTGTGTGTGTGTGTGTGTGTGTGTGTGTGTGTGTGTGTGTGTGTGTGTGTGTGTGTGTGTGTGTGTCCTCCAGGTAGCAGATCAGTGCCCTCCCATCATGCACCACTGCCTCCTTTATGGCCCCTGAAAAGCCGCCCGGATCCTGTCCAGCCCTCGCTGGCTCCCGCCGGCCGGCGCCGCTTCTCAGAGCGTCGGAGGAGGAAGTGAGAGAAAAGAGGTGAAGAAGAAACTACTGGGAGTGAAGGTGAAGAAACACTCGGATCAGAACCGAACAACCAGAGAAACAAGGAGACAGGAAGTCGCTTGGATTCAGTCCAGGTTCACATCAAACAGTCTGAACGGACCAGGACCCAGATTAAACCAGATTAAACCAGATTAAACCAGTCTGAATGGACCAGGAACCAGATTAAACCAGATTAAACCAGTCTGAATGGACCAGGAACCAGATTAAACCAGTCTGAATGGACCAGGAACCAGATTAAACCAGTCTGAACGGACCAGGAACCAGATTGAACCAGATTAAACCAGTCTGAACGGACCAGGAGCCAACATAAACCAGATTAAACCAATCTGAGCGGACCGGGAACCAACATAAACCAGATTAAACCAGTTTGAATGGACCAGGAACCAGATTAAACCAGTCTGAATGGACCAGGAACCAGTTTAAACCAGATTAAACCAGTCTGAATGGACCAGGAACCAGATTAAACCAGTCTGAATGGACCAGGAACCAGTTTAAACCAGTCTGAATGGACCAGGAACCAGTTTAAACCAGATTAAACCAGTCTGAATGGACCAGGAACCAGATTAAACCAGATTAAACCAGATTAAACCAGTCTGAATGGACCAGGAACCAGATTAAACCAGATTAAACCAGTCTGAATGGACCAGGAACCAGATTAAACCAGTCTGAATGGACCAGGAACCAGATTAAACCAGTCTGAATGGACCAGGAACCAGATTAAACCAGTCTGAACGGACCAGGAACCAGATTGAACCAGATTAAACCAGTCTGAACGGACCAGGAGCCAACATAAACCAGATTAAACCAATCTGAGCGGACCGGGAACCAACATAAACCAGATTAAACCAGTTTGAATGGACCAGGAACCAGATTAAACCAGTCTGAATGGACCAGGAACCAGTTTAAACCAGATTAAACCAGTCTGAATGGACCAGGAACCAGATTAAACCAGTCTGAATGGACCAGGAACCAGTTTAAACCAGTCTGAATGGACCAGGAACCAGTTTAAACCAGATTAAACCAGTCTGAATGGACCAGGAACCAGATTAAACCAGTCTGAATGGACCAGGAACCAGTTTAAACCAGATTAAACCAGTCTGAATGGACCAGGAACCAGATTAAACCAGTCTGAATGGACCAGGAACCAGTTTAAACCAGATTAAACCAGTTTGAATGGACCAGGAACCAGTTTAAACCAGATTAAACCAGTCTGAATGGACCAGGAACCAGATTAAACCAGTCTGAACGGACCAGGAACCAGATTAAACCAGTCTGAATGGACCAGGAACCAACATAAACCAGATTAAGCCTGAATGAACTGAAGTTAGTTTTATTTTGACAGTCACCAGTAATAACAATCCAACTTGGTGGTCTGTCCACTAGAATCTTCTACCAGTGTGTGTGTGTGTGTGTGTGTGTGTGTGTGTGTGTGTGTGTGTGTGTGTGTGTGTGTGTGTGTGTGCATTTCAGTACTAAAACTAACAACAGCACCACCTAGTGGCCCAACATGAAAACTAAACTCTACAAGTCTCAACTTTTCAAAATGTTGCTGTGAAAACATGAACCGACCCCCCCATACATCAACCCCCCCCCCCCTCGCCCCCAATGCTGCTGAGCATAAGCCACACCCACCAGATTTAAGAAAGAACAACGTAAAGTTCGGAGTTACGTGATGCACCTGAACGCACCGCCAGAATCATATTGTCTGCAGCTTCTAGTCTAGGTAATACGGTAATTCTGGGAGCACTTTTCACTTGAGCCGTGTGAACGAGGCCCGGGTGTGTGTGTGTGTGTGTGGGGGGGGGGGGGGGTGTGTGTGTGGCGGGGGCGGTATGGCGGGGGGGCAGCGGTGTGGGGGGGTTCGGACCGCAGAGTAAATAGTAATTTCCAGCTCAGATTGAGGACCTTGAAGTGGCGGAGTGGAGGTGGTGGGGGGTGGAGGCGGGGGGGGGGGCGGGGGGGGGTCGTTGTCTTTGCTGTAAACCCCGCGGGGTCTTCATTCCTCGGCCGTGAGCTCAGATCGAGGTTTTTCTCTAAAATCCTGCTCGAGTGCCGCCGCCGGCTTTGAAGCCGCTCTCACCGCTAACAACGCTAACACCGCTAACACCGCTAACACCGCTAAACCACGGTGATGTGAGGAGGAGGAGGAGGAGGAGGCCCTTTCAATTGCAGTGCCTCCTCTCACCCTCTTTGTATTTAATGGCTCTTATTGTGAAAGTGTTGGGGGGGGGGGGGGGGGGGCAGCAACTCGTCAGTCAATTAAACTCATTGAGCAGAAATGAAAAGACTAATTAACTCCTGATTAAAAGGCCACTGGAGATTCAATCGCTCCTCTAAACACTCGTTTTTCCTCTTCAGGCTCGTCTCGCTTCTTTCAGTGAAGCAGTTTGACAAAATAAAAGCGTTAACCCTTTACAGGAAGGTGCTTTTATTTACTTCTAGACTCTAAAACATCGAATCTCTGAGAAAAAGTTGTGTCCTAATGACTGTTGAGTTTTTCTCCGGGGCAGTACGGCGTAGTACTCACTACTCTGATACTCTGATACTCTGATACTCTGATACTCTACTATTCTGATACTCTGATACACTGATACACTGATACTCTGATACTCTGATATTCTGATACTCTGATACTCTAATATTCTGATACACTGATACTCTGATACTCTGATATTCTGATACTCTGATACTCTAATATTCTGATACTCTAATACTCTGATACTCTGATATTCTGATACTCTGATACTCTAATACTCTGATATTCTGATCCTCTAATACTCTGATGCTCTAATACTCTGATACTCTGATACTCTAATACTCTGATACTCAAATATTCAAATACTCTGATACTCTGACACTCTGATTCCACCTTCAGTCGTTTTCTTGGCTCATATTTGTAACTTTTACTGTGAATTTAACACGTTATTATTATTAACAGGAGTTATTTTGAAGGACTGTTGATGTACCACAAAATAAAACCACCAATTTGGATTGTTATTACATTGACTGTCAAAATAAAACTATAAAGTTGGATTGTTATTACGGTGACTGTCACAATAAAACTATAAAGTTGGATTGTTATTACATTGACTGTCAAAATAAAACTATAAAGTTGGATTGTTATTGCGGTGACTGTCAAAATAAAAGTATAAAATTGGATTGTTGTTACGGTGACTGTCACAGTAAAAGTATAAAATTGGATTGTTATTACAGTGACTGTCAAAATAAAACTATAAAGTTGGATTGTTATTACTGTGACTGTCAAAGTAAAACTACCAAGTTGGATTATTATGACGGTGACTGTCACAATAAAAGTATAAAATTGGATTGTTATTACGGTGACTGTCACAATAAAAGTATAAAATTGGATTGTTATTATGGTGACTGTCAAAATAAAACCACCAAGTTGGATTGTTATTACGGTGACTGTCAAAATAAAACCACCAAGTTGGATTGTTATTACGGTGACTGTCACAATAAAAGTATAAAATTGGATTGTTACTACGGCGACTGTCACAATAAAACTATAAAGTTGGATTGTTATTACGGTGACTGTCACAATAAAAGTATAAAATTGGATTGTTATTACGGTGACTGTCACAATAAAACTATAAAGTTGGATTGTTATTACAGTGACTGTCAAAATAAAACCACCAAGTTGGATTGTTATTACGGTGACTGTCACAATAAAACTATAAAGTTGCATTGTTATTACGGTGACTGTCACAATAAAAGTATAAAATTGGATTGTTATTATGGTGACTGTCAAAATAAAACCACCAAGTTCGATTGTTATTACGGTGACTGTCAAAATAAAACTATAAAGTTGGATTATTACGGTGACTGTCACAATAAAAGTATAAAATTCGATTGTTATTACGGTGACTGTCAAAATAAAACCACCAAGTTGGATTGTTATTACGGTGACTGTCACAATAAAAGTATAAAATTCGATTGTTATTACGGTGACTGTCAAAATAAAACTACCAAGTTGGATTGTTATTACGGTGACTGTCAAAATAAAACGACAAAGTTGGATTGTTATTACGGTGACTGTCAAAATAAAACCACCAAGTTGGATTGTTATTACGGTGACTGTCACAATAAAAGTATAAAATTGGATTGTTGTTACGGTGACTGTCACAGTAAAAGTATAAAATTGGATTGTTATTACAGTGACTGTCAAAATAAAACTATAAAGTTGGATTGTTATTACTGTGACTGTCAAAGTAAAACTACCAAGTTGGATTATTATGACGGTGACTGTCACAATAAAAGTATAAAATTGGATTGTTATTACGGTGACTGTCACAATAAAAGTATAAAATTGGATTGTTATTATGGTGACTGTCAAAATAAAACCACCAAGTTGGATTGTTATTACGGTGACTGTCAAAATAAAACCACCAAGTTGGATTGTTATTACGGTGACTGTCACAATAAAAGTATAAAATTGGATTGTTACTACGGCGACTGTCACAATAAAACTATAAAGTTGGATTGTTATTACGGTGACTGTCACAATAAAAGTATAAAATTGGATTGTTATTACGGTGACTGTCACAATAAAACTATAAAGTTGGATTGTTATTACAGTGACTGTCAAAATAAAACCACCAAGTTGGATTGTTATTACGGTGACTGTCACAATAAAACTATAAAGTTGCATTGTTATTACGGTGACTGTCACAATAAAAGTATAAAATTGGATTGTTATTATGGTGACTGTCAAAATAAAACCACCAAGTTCGATTGTTATTACGGTGACTGTCAAAATAAAACTATAAAGTTGGATTATTACGGTGACTGTCACAATAAAAGTATAAAATTCGATTGTTATTACGGTGACTGTCAAAATAAAACCACCAAGTTGGATTGTTATTACGGTGACTGTCACAATAAAAGTATAAAATTCGATTGTTATTACGGTGACTGTCACAATAAAAGTATAAAATTGGATTGTTGTTACGGTGACTGTCACAATAAAAGTATAAAGTTGGATTGTTATTACGGTGACTGTCAAAATAAAACTACCAAGTTGGATTGTTATTACGGTGACTGTCAAAATAAAACCACCAAGTTGGATTGTTATTACGGTGACTGTCACAATAAAAGTATAAAATTGGATTGTTGTTACGGTGACTGTCACAATAAAAGTATAAAGTTGGATTGTTATTACGGTGACTGTCAAAATAAAACTATAAAGTTGGATTGTTATTACGGTGACTGTCACAATAAAAGTATAAAGTTGGATTGTTATTACGGTGACTGTCAAAATAAAACTATAAAGTTGGATTGTTATTACGGTGACTGTCACAATAAAAGTATAAAATTCGATTGTTATTACGGTGACTGCCAAAATAAAACTACAAAGTTGGATTGTTATTACGGTGACTGTCACAATAAAAGTATAAAATTGGATTGTTATTACGGTGACTGTCACAATAAAAGTATAAAATTGGATTGTTATTACGGTGACTGTCACAATAAAAGTATAAAATTGGATTGTTATTACGGCGACTGTCAAACGCTGATTCTTCTTCTTCTTCTTCTTCTTCTTCTTCTCCTGCTCCAGTAAACAAAGATGGCCGCCCCGTAGCGGTTTGACTCGTCTGCTAGTTTGATGGTTGAGATTGTTTGCCTCCTTTTTTTTTTCTTTTTTTTTTTAAACGATTAGGTGTCGTCATGGAAACGGAGCCTGAGCGTGGGATAGTCGTAGAGTTCGGGGCCTCCGGGATCCAGACGGGAGAACTTTGGTTAAAAAGCTGAAGAGGCGTTAGTTAGCGTAGCGCGCTAACGGCGTCACATCGTTTCACAAAACTCCCTTTCGGTGTGCGAAGTCACGTCGGTCCGACCTCCTGACCCCCGCAGGTCCTCCTGAGAGCAGCGGCAATTATCTCCACACAAAAAGACGTGAATGGATGGAGGGATGAAGGAGGTGGGGGAGGGGGGGGTGAAGGAGGTGGGGGAGGGGGGGGAGGGGGGAGGGGGGGGAGTCAACGATGTGAATGATAATTCAAGGAGAAAAGCAGCGGCTCTATTGGACATATGGACAAGTGGAGAACTCTGCATGATGTTCACTCTATCACAGGGATTAGAGGTGTAGGACACACACACACACACACTCACACACACACACTCACACTCACACACACACACACACACTCACACACACACACACACACACATTATACATCTCAGTAGTAGAAAACTCATCACACACGATGGTACAGACATCTGTCGGTTTACTTTGACTTGATTTTCTTCACAGACGCACACACATGCACACAGACAGACACACACACCTACACATACACACACACACAGAGGCACACACACACACAGACGCCCACACACACACGCACACACACACACACACAGACACACACACCTACACACACACACACATACACAGACGCACACGCACACACACACACACACACACACAGACACAGACACAGACACACACACGCGCACACACACACACACACACACACACACAGACACAGACAGACACACACACACACACACCGAGACACACACACACACACACAGAAACACACGCACACACACACAGACACACACGCACAGACACACACACAGAG
>NC_137660.1:29163403-29233403 GCF_963422515.1 Blennius ocellaris | reverse complement strand
CCACGTCCTCCTGCTCCTGTTACTCCTCCTGCTCCTCTTCTCCACCTCCTCCCTCTCCTCCTGCTCCGCCTCCTCCTCCTGCTCCTCCTGCTGCTGCTCCTTTTCTCCTCCTGCTCCTCTTCTCCTCCTCCTCCTCCACGTCCTCCTGCTCGTCCTGCTCCTGCTCCTCCTCCTCCTCCTCCTGCTGCTCAGATTATACTAGCATCACGCCTCCGACTGCGATGGATTGGACTGGATTAGCCGTTTCCTGCCCAGACACAATGGACGACACCAGGAAACCAGATCAAACCACGTGCACGCTCACGTGCACGGTTTGTGTGTGTGTGTGTGTGTGTGTGTGTGTGTGTGTGTGTGTGTGTGTGTGTGTGTGTGTGTGTGTGTGTGTGTGGGGAGCAAAGAGGCAGGCCGAAGGCCGAAAGCCAACAAAGAAGAAGCAGGGAGGAGCAGCAGGAAGCTGACTAGTCACTTTATCCCTCCGGCCGCCGCGACGCTCGACATGAAGCTCAAATCAAAGGTGGGAGTCTGGAATTAGGCTTTTTTTATTTTGGCGGGGTGAGGGGGGGGGGGGGGGGGGGGGGAGTGGGGTGGGGGGTGGGGGTCAGGTTTAAAGAGAGTCACACCAGACTGTCTGAGCAGCGACGTTCAGTCCAACAGTCACAGTAGAACTCAGGTTTCACGTCGTTCCCCGTTAAGCTCCGCCTCCTAATCTCAGACCAAGACTCTCATGTTCCCTCAGTCGCTCACTTTAATCCTGCGGATTATCAATAACATGTTTAAGACTGGTCTCGACCATCCTTCAAACTGAAATAATCCCAGTTCAAAATGGGACTCGTCCAAGTACTACAACCAACCCTGATCTCAGTCTCAATTAAAACCTGTCTAATCCCAGGTTAAAACCTGTCTAATCCCAGCCCCCAAAACCTGTCTAATCCCAGCCCCCGAAAACTGTCTAATCCCAGGTTAAAACCTGTCTAATCCCAGCCTCCAAAAACTGTCTAATCTCAGGTTAAAACCTGTCTATTCTGGGTTAAAACCTGTCTAATCCCAGACCCCAAACCTGTCTAATCCCAGCCCCCAAAACCTGTCTAATCCCAGGTTAAAACCTGTCTAATCCCAGTCCCCAAAAACTGTTTAATCCCAGGTTAAAACCTGTCTTATCCCAGCCCCCAAACCTGTCTAATCCCAGTCCCCAAAACTTTACTAATCCCAGCCCCCAAAAACTGTCTAATCTCAAATTAAAACCTGTCTAATCCCAGCCCTCAAAACCTGTCTAATCTCAGCCCCCAAAACCTGTCTAATCCCAGTCCCCAAAAACCTGTCTAATCCCAGGTTAAAACCTGTCTAATCCCAGCCCCCAAATCTGTCTAATCCCAGGTTAAAACCTGTCTAATCCCAGGTTAAAACCTGTCTAATCCCAGCCCCCAAAACCTTTCTAATCCCAGTCTCTAAAAATCTGTCTAATCCCAGGATAACACCTGTCTAATCCCAGCCCCCAAATCGGTCTAATCCCAGCCTGTCTAATCCCAAATTAAAACCTGTCTAATCCCAGGTTAATAACTGTCTAATCCCAGGTTAAAACCTGTCTAATCAGGTCAGAAACTAAAAAAAAGAACCTGTCTAATCCCAGGTTAATTCTAGTCTAAATACTGGTCTAATCCCAGTCTAATCCCAGGCTAATCCCAGTCTAATTACGAAGGCGAGGCACATTTCTTGATGAAGCGCGATTCAAAAACGAGGAGGTTCACATCTTTACAAAGAAACGACAGACAGAGAATAATCTTAGTCTCCAGATTACTAATCCCCCCTCAGAGACGAGACGATCTGCTCGGCTCCGCGAACGACATGGAAACTTTCCACTTGTACACGAGAGACGAGGAACTTTGAACGTTCGAATGAAGATTTTATTACTTTCACTGCGTCGTCTGCAGGTCAAATTCACCGAACGACGACGAACGACGATGAACGACGACGAACGACGACGAACGACGACACGAACCGTCGTCGTCTAATAACGTGAGATTTTTAATCTCAATCTGAAACAGTTTCTGTCAAAATAAAATGATCAAAATAAAATCAGATTAACGTCATTGAACCAGTGGAAAGAATTCTTCATCTCCTCTCGTATCGAGTGTGTGTGTGTGTGTGTGTGTGTGTGTGTGTGTGTGTGTGTGTGTGTGTGTGTGTGTGTGTGTGTGTGTGTGTGTGTGTGTTGATCCGTGTGAGAACGCTTGTCCCTCTGCGTATGCATATATAAGCCTACTATCCGTGTGAATTACAGCAGTGTTCATGTCCTCTTCTCACACACACACACACACACACACACACACACACACACACACACACACACACACACACACACACACACACACACTGAAAAGGCAGAGTCCTTCTTTTCTCTCGCCCTGTTATGCAAATCCTCCTCGGGCCCTGAAACGCGGTGAGTGAGAATTAAACGTGAATTAAATGAGGCTTGGTCCTCTCTGGCCTCAATGGGCGCCGCGGCGTCGCCATGGGAGATCCCCACGCCGTTTCCACGCCTGTTACGCCTCTGACAAGACGAGAAGTGACATAAATACCGTGGCCGGCGTTCAATCCAATTATGTGGCGTGGCCCGCCTCAATACCTGCGCCGGCGTCCCGCCATTCATCCGGCGGGCCGAACCTCGCCACCGCCGCCGCCGCCGCGCTCTGCCCTCGGCCCGGCTTAGTGCCTCCCCCGAGTGGGGGGTGGGGGGGGGGGGGGGGGTGTGGGAGGGGGGGGGGGGGGGTCCTCTACTGCCCCTCTACTGCCCCCGGCAGACACTGCACTGTACTGGTGAAGGTAAACAGAGGAGGAAGATGCTCTATGATGTTACGGATGTTAGAGGAAGATGCTCTATAGTCTGATGTTATAGTAGGAAGATGCTCTATAATCTGATGTTATAGTAGGAAGATGCTCTATAATCTGATGTTAGAGGAGGAAGATGCTCTATAGTCTGATGTTATAGTAGGAAGATGCTCTATAATCTGATGTTATAGTAGGAAGATGCTCTATAATCTGATGTTAGAGGAGGAAGATGCTCTATAATCTGATGTTAGATGAAGATGCTCTATAATCTGGCGTTAGAGGAGGAAGATGCTCTATAATCTGACGTTAGAGGAAGCTGCTCTATAATCTGATGTTAGAGGAGGAAGATGCTCTATAATCTGGTGTTAGATGAGGAAGATGCTCTATAATCTGACGTTAGAGGAAGATGCTCTATAATCTGATGTTAGATGAGGAAGCTGCTCTATAATCTCATGTTAGAGGAGGAAGATGCTCTATAAACTGATGTTAGAGGAAGATGCTCTATAATATGGATTAGAGGAGGAAGATGCTCTATAAACTGATGTTAGAGGAGGGAGATGCTCTATAATCTGGATTACAGGAGGAAGATGCTCTATAATCTGGATTACAGGAGGAAGATGCTCTATAATCTGGATTAGAGGAGGAAGATGCTCTATAAACTGATGTTAGAGGAGGGAGATGCTCTATAATCTGGATTACAGGAGGGAGATGCTCTATAATCTGGATTACAGGAGGAAGATGCTCTATAATCTGGATTACAGGAGGGAGATGCTACAGATCTTTGAGACGAGCTCAGTTCTCCAACACGTGATTTCAATTCAACTTTATTCATAAAGCACCAAACACAACACGTCATTCCTCGGTGCTTTTAACAGAGAATTCATATAATTAGATATAATAATAATAATGATATAATTATAATTCTGCTCTTCATGAAGTGAACATGATTGGAGGAAATGTGTGCGTGTGTGTGTGTGTGTGTGTGTGTGTGTGTGTGTGTGTGTGTGTGTGTGTGTGTGTGTTCCCTCTGGTCTTTGGATGCTGCGTCCGGAGCAACGGGTCACTTTCTGCTTCCCGACGCCTCGGCTGACAAAACCAGGACACAAACCAGACCTGACAACCACATCGCCCCTCCCCCCTCCCCTCCCCCTCCTCCTCCCCACTCCCCCCTCCCCCCCTCCCCCCCCCACCTTAGCTCGTCTCCGGGCCCCGGAGCCCCGTTTTAACCACGGGCCCTTTACAAGCTCGCCTCTAAACAACCTGCCAGGTGCTCCGGCCTGCGGAACGTTCCAAGGCGATTAGAGCAGAAAGGCGCCGCGCGGGAGGAAAGGAGGGCGGGATGAAGGGAGAGACTGTTAGCACAGCGATGTGCCGCGCTGAGCCGCCGTGACCAATCTGCGGCTAATGAGCATTCAGCGAGCGTGCTCAGTGTCACCGCCGGGACTCCCGGGGCGTCCCGGGGCGTCCCGGGGGACGGCCCGTCCTCATATTTGTCAGCAACACGGGATCATCGTCTCCCGCAGGTTTCGGTCCGGTTGGACCGGCGCCGAGTCTCCCGGCTCGGCGGCCATGACTCGTCCTCCGGCGCGGCGTTACGGCGAGTCATGGCCGCCGAGCCGGGAGACTTTCCTCCTGACGGGTTCTAATACTAGACCAGAACCTGCAGGTTTATTATCGTCAGTCAACCTGCAGGACTCAAACTAAACCAGACTGGAGGGTCTGGAGGGTCTAGGGGGTCTGGGGGGGTCTGGAGGGTCTAGGGGGTCTGGAGGGTCTGGAGGGTCTAGAGGGTCTAGAGGGTCTGGAGGGTCTGGAGGGTCACAAAATACTAGAAAATACCACAACACAACTTTAAAAAGTTACAACGCAACTTTAAAAAGTTACAACAAAACTTTCAAAAAGTTATAATGCAACTTTAAAAAGTTACAAAACTGTAAAGAGTTACAAAACTTTAAAAAGTTAGAAAACTGTAAAGAGTTACAACAAAACTGTAAAAAAGTTATAATGCAACTTTAAAAAGTTACAAGACAACTTTAAAAAGTTACAAAACTGTAAAGAGTTGCAAGACAACATTTAAAAAGTTACAAAACTTTAAAAAGTTACAACAAAACTGTAAAAAAGTTATAATGCAACTTTAAAAAGTTACAAGACAACTTTAAAAAGTTACAAAACTGTAAAGAGTTGCAAGACAACATTTAAAAAGTTACAAAACTTTAAAAAGTTAAAAAATTTTAAAAAGTTATAAAACTTTAAAAGTTACAGCAAAACTTGAAAAAGTTACAAGACAACTTTAAAAAGTTACAAAACTAAAAAAAAATACAATAAAACTTTAAACGGTGACAACACAACTTTAAAAAGTTACAAAACTTTAAAAAAAATACAATAAAACTTTAAAAAGTTACAACAAAACTTTAAAACGTTACAACAAAACTTAAAAAAGTTACAACGCAACTTTAAAAAGTTACAACAAAACTTTCAAAAAGTTATAATGCAACTTTAAAAAGTTACAAAACTGTAAAGAGTTACAAAACTTTAAAAAGTTAGAAAACTGTAAAGAGTTACAACAAAACTGTAAAAAAGTTATAATGCAACTTTAAAAAGTTACAAGACAACTTTAAAAAGTTACAAAACTGTAAAGAGTTGCAAGACAACATTTAAAAAGTTACAAAACTTTAAAAAGTTACAAAACTTTAAAAAGTTACAACAAAACTGTAAAAAAGTTATAATGCAACTTTAAAAAGTTACAAGACAACTTTAAAAAGTTACAAAACTGTAAAGAGTTGCAAGACAACATTTAAAAAGTTACAAAACTTTAAAAAGTTACAAAATTTTAAAAAGTTATAAAACTTTAAAAGTTACAGCAAAACTTGAAAAAGTTACAAGACAACTTTAAAAAGTTACAAAACTAAAAAAAAATACAATAAAACTTTAAACGGTGACAACACAACTTTAAAAAGTTACAAAACTTTAAAAAAAATAGAATAAAACTTTAAAAAGTTACAACAAAACTTTAAAACGTTACAACAAAACTTAAAAAAGTTACAACGCAACTTTAAAAAGTTACGAAACTTTTAAAAAATACAATAAAACTTTAAAAAGTTACAAGACGCCTTTAAAAAGTTACAACAAAACTTTAAAAAGTTACAACGCAACTTTAAAAAGTTTCAAAACTTTAAAAAGTTTCAAAACTTTAAAAAAATACAATAAAACTTTTAAAAGTTAAAAGACAACTTTAAAAAGTTACAACAAAACTTTAAAAAGTTACAGGACAACTTTAAAAAGTTACAACTTAACTTTCAAAAGTTAAAGCAACTTTAAAATGTTACAAAATAACTACAAAAAGTTTAAAAAAATATCTACTTCAAAAAGTGATGAAATATGAACTAAGATATTTTTAAAATCCTGTAAACATGTTAAATCACAAATATGAAAACTGTTTCAAAACAACAGTTTCTGTCACAAAAAGTTGCAAAATGATAAAAAGTTACAAAAGAGTCACAAATCAACCGTGAAAAATAACAAAACTTTTAAAAACCACTCAAAAGTGACACAATGTTTTTTTTTAATGAACTCCGAAGAAACAAACCAGGAAACAAAAGAAAGCAAAACAAAACAAAACAAAACACCAGATGAGTTGAATTTGAACTTTCACAACTTTGCGTCGCTGTGACGAGTTTTGATTCCCGGCGTCTCCAGAAAAGCCGCTTCGGGATTGTCGAGGTTTTTTCTCCGGAGTTTTTCCGGAGCAGCAGAAGTGCAGCCGGCCAGGATGTCACATTTCACAGCGAGTCACTCAGGGAACAGGTGCATTGTGGGAACGCCGTGGTCTCGCCCTGTAAGGAGCTTTATCCTCCGGCTCATGATGTCTAATGGAAAGTTAATGTGGTTTTAATGCTTGTCGCAGTGACGCCTCGCTAATCCGCTCAGTGACACAGCTCCCGGAGGAACACGCCGCACCCGAACGCACCGCGCTGCCTGCAACCACAGTGCTACTAACCGACTAAATAACTCACTGACTCACTGACTCACTAACCAACTAACTGACTTAGTGGATTTAGAAACATGGTGAGATAGTTTTTTAAAGAAAACTACAAAATGACTTAAAGCAACTTCAAAAAGTTACAAAATAATTATGAAATGAAGCAAAGCAACTTCAAAAAGTTACAAAAAAACTACAAAATGACATAAAGCAACTTCGAAAAGTTACAAAATAATTATGAAATGAAGCAAAACAACTTCAAAAAGTTACAAAAAAACTACAAAATGACATAAAGCAACTTAAAAAGTTACAAAATAATTATGAAATGAAGCAAAACAACTTCAAAAAGTTACAAAATAATTATGAAATGAAACAAAACAACTTCAAAAAGCTACAAAAAACTATAAAAGACACAAAACGACTTTAGAGAGTTAAAAAGTAACTAAACAAAAACTATTTTAGAAATATATAAAATATCTACAAAAAGAAACAATGAACATCAGATTATAGAGCATCTTCCCCTCTAACATCAGATTATAGAGCATCTTCCTCCTCTAACATCAGATTATAGAGCATCTTCCCCCTCTAACATCAGATTATAGAGCACCTTCCCCCTCTAACATCAGATTATAGAGCATCTCCCCCACCAGATTATAGAGCATCTTCCTCATCTAACACCAGATTATAGAGCATCTTCCTCCTCTAACACCAGATTATAGAGCACCTTCCTCCTCTAACACCAGACTATAGAGCATCTTCCCCCTCTAACATCAGATTATAGAGCATATCCCCCTCTAACATCAGATTATAGAGCATCTCCCCCCACCAGATTATAGAGCATCTTCCTCATCTAACACCAGATTATAGAGCATCTTCCTCCTCTAACACCAGGTTATAGAGCATCTTCCTCCTCTAACACAAGATTATAGAGCATATTCCTCCTCTAACACCAGATTATAGAGCACCTTCCTCCTCTAACGTCAGATTATAGAGCATCTTCCTCCTCTAACAACAGATCATAGAGCATCTTCCTCCTGTAACACCGGACTATAGAGCATCTTCCTCCTCTAACATCAGATTATAGAGCATCTTCCTCCTCTGACACCAGATTATAGAGCATCTTCCTCCACTAACACCAGATACATTTTTAAACATCTGGACCTCCACCCAGTCCAGATGTTTAACCATGTTTCAGAATAAATCCCCATAAAACAGTGAAGAAATGTCCCACAGAAAGCGGATGAGAGGAGATGAGAGGAGATGAGAGGAGATCACAGGAAGATCAGCGTCTGTTGCCATGGAGACGCGAAGAAGACGTGAAGAAAACCCTTATGAATGAAAAGGTCAAAGGTCAAAAGTCCAAACTTCAGATCGTCGTCGTTCCTTCAGACGTCAAGTCCACAAATTAAAATCTCCAGGTTCGGATTAAATCCAGGAAACGTTCAGACGTGACGGTGAACCTGATCAACTCCAGCTAACGACCGCCAACATCTGTTTTTCTGATTCTGTGTGTGCGTGTGTGTGTGTGTGTGTGTGTGTGTGTGTGTGTGTGTGTGTGTGTGTGTGTGTGTGTGTGTGTGTGGCAGTAATCTGGCGAGTCGCTACCAAACCGTCTGATCTCCAACAAAAGGAGCCAAACATGAAACGTGCAGCAGATCTGGATGTAACCCGACACCTTAACCAGACCGTGTTGCATTCACTGACTTTATTCCTGCAGGAAATCCCTCCTTTGTGCGCTGGCGGCGGCGGCGGCGGCGGCAGATGGTTCTCCGGAGGGTCCCTGAGCTCCGGCAGAACTAATTCCAGCTGGTGGCGTTCCGGGCCGGCCGGCCGGCTGCTCGCCAGCTGCCGGCGAATTAAACAGCGCTTAAGACTCATTTTAACGCCGCTAGCTTGAACGGGAACCTCCGAGCGCTCATTACGCATGCGGGGGGGCCGCGCCGCGCAAGCTAGTTAACAACCTCGTCAGCTGCCGGGCGGGATCGTCACAGTTACTAGTTACTTCCTGGGAAACAGGCAGAGTCACTGCAGGGTGGAAGGTAACTAGTTGGTAACTAGTTGGTAAAGTTTCTGTGTTAAAAATACTGACAGGTGTTTATTGTAGCGCTAGCATTAGCACTAGCTGTCAGCTCGTTGGAGTTCCATCAGTTAGAGGAGGAAGATGCTCTATAATCTGGTGTTAGAGGAGGAAGATGCTCTATAATCTGGCATTAGAGGAGGAAGAGGCTCTATAATCTGGTGTTAGAGGAGGAAGATGCTCTATAATCTGGTGTTAGAGGAGGAAGATGCTCTATAATCTGGCATTAGAGGAGGAAGATGCTCTATAATCTGATGCTAGAGGAGGAAGATGCTGTATAATCTGATGCTAGAGGAGGAAGATGCTCTATAATCTGATGCTAGAGGAGGAAGATGCTCTATAATCTGATGCTGGAGGAGGAAGATGCTCTATAATCTGGTGTTAGAGGAGGAAGATGCTCTATAATCTGGTGTTAGAGGAGGAAGATGCTCTATAATCTGGTGTTAGAGGAGAAAGATGCTCTATAATCTGGTGTTAGAGGAGGAAGATGCTCTATAATCTGGTGTTGCCCAGTCCAGATGTTTAAGGTTAAACATCTGGACTGGGTGGAGGCCGGGGAGCCTCCATCACGGTCACATGACTGGTGGAGGAAATATTAGAAGAAGCATTTAAATACCAGTAAACAGCACGAACACACACACACACACACACACGCACACACACACACGCACACACACACATACACACACACAGTGTGATGCGTTCAGGGCCGGTCGGTCCTCTGGTCTCACTGGAGTCAACTGGGCTGTCGGTGAGATCAAAAGGAACCTCGACAAAGCTGGTTTAGGGGAAAACACACACACACACACACACACACACACACACACACACACACACACACACACACACACACACACACACACACACACAGTGTGATGCACTTTGATTCATTTGATGAAGGTGCTCCTCCTCCTCCTCCAACTTCAGTGATGAGAGTTTGAAACACTTCTGTGTGTGTGTGTGTGTGTGTGTGTGTGTGTGTGTGTGTGTGTGTGTGTGTGTGTGTGTGTGTGTGTGTGTGTGTGTTGTGTGTGTGTGTGTGTGTGGGTATAAAGCCTCTCCCCCGGGCCGGACCGCCAGCATTCCCCCGGGTGTCAGCCTCCTCCGCCTCCTCCTCCTCCTCCTCCTCCTCCTCCTCCTCCGGTCATGATGTTCCAGTGCAGCGGGCTGCCTCCTCCTCTCTACCCGGGCCTCCTGCGTCCCCCGGCGGCTCTGTCCGCTCCCCCGGCCCGCTCCCTGCCCTCCGGCTTCCTGGTGGAGGACCTGCTGCGGCTCGGCCAGCAGCAGCCGGTCGGGTTCCTCCAGCGGGCTTTCTCCTCCTGCAGGAGCCCCGCGGAGCTGCTCCCGCTCCGGCCGGCTCCGGGGGCCTCTCCGCGGGCTCCCCCGGGCCCCGGCTCCCCGGGCCCCGGGCCCCCGCTCACCGCCTGCACCGACTCGGGCTGCCTCAAGTTCGGCGTGAGCGCCATCCTGGCCCCGGCGCCCCGGACCGGTACCGCGTTATTATTATTATTATTATTATTATTATGATTATGATTATGATTATGATTATTATTATTATTATTATTATTATTATTATTATTATTATTATTATTATTATTATTGTTATTATTATTATTATTATTAGTCGTAGTATTATTATTATTATTATTATTATTGTTATTATTATTATTATTATTATTATTATTAGTTGTAGTAGTAGTATTATTATTATTATTGTTATTATTATTATTATTATTATTCATCTGATCCAGTTTAATTTGTCTGCGATTTAACATTTATAATCTCATTTATTTTCTCTCGTCGGTTTTATTGATTTATAATTAAATCGGGGATTAATTTCTAATCCGCTGCTTTTGTAATCTGGTTGAACTTTTCTTCTTTGCTGCACTGAGTCAAATTTTGACATTTTGAAATTGGAAAATATCGTTAGAATACATTTCTAACGATTTTTTTAATTTATTATTATTATAAATTATTCTATTTTATATTTTTTTTTACATTTGCGCAATAATCTCTTAATTTTTTTACATTTAAAATAGTAATGTAGTAATATTGAATTTGCATCATGTATTGTTTTGTTATCATTTGTCAAATATTCAGATTTATTGTTATTATTATTATTATTATTAATGAGAATAATAATAACAAAATCGCTTAATGAGAAAGTTCTTGGATGTTTTGAACTTCAGGCAGATTTTAATTTGAATAATTTGCTGAAAGTTAAATTAATGTATTTAAATTAAAAAGTTTATTTTGACGCAGAAAAGTGTGAAATCCGTTTGTTTCTTCTTCTTCTTGTTTTTCAGCCCAAAGTGTGGAGAGTAAAAGTTTCCTGCCTCTCCTCCACCTTCATCCCTTCATCAGAGCTTCTTTCCTCTCAGGTTCCCTTCTTTTATTCTCTTTCTTCTCTTTCTTCTCTTTCTTCTCTTCCGCTGCTTCACTTCTGCAGCCAAACTGAAAAACTGAGGATTTGTCCAAAACATTTCTTGTATTTATTTTGTTCTTCGCCCCAAACAGCAGAAATCTTTGATTTAATATTGATTATTTGACCTTTTTATGACCTTGAGGCCCAGAAACTCTGGTGGAATTCTAACGGAGCCAAATATTTAATAATCATCATTGGTTTTGATGTTTTCAGGCTGTTTTTAAGTTCCTGTTCACATTTCCAGGTGTTTTCAGACTGTTTACAGGGTATTTTTCAGACTATTTTCCAGGGTGTGTTTGAAGTATTATTCAAGGTATTTTCCAAGGTGTGTTTGGAGTATTTTTCAAGGTATTTTCCAGGGTATGTTCAGAGTATTTCCAGGGTATTTTCCAGGGTGTGTTCGGAGTATTTTTCAAGGTATTTTTTCAGAATATTTTCCAGGGTGTTTTCCATTGTGTGTTCAGGGTGTTTTCAAGCATTTTCCAGGGTATCTTCCAAGGTATTTTCCAGGGTGTGTTCAGAGTATTATCCAGGGTCTTTTCCAGGGTATTTTCCAGGGTGTTTGAGGCGGTGTTCTGGGGCTGCTCTGGCAGTGTAATGCAGTGTGTTTTCCAGGGTGTTTTCCAAGGTGTTTTCCAGGTGTTTTCCAGGGTGTTTGAGGCTGCTCTGGCAGCGTAATGCAGTGTGTGTTTTCCAGGGTGCATTCTAGGGTGTTTTCCAGGGTGTTCGGGGTTGCTCTGGCAGTGTTTTCCAGGGTGTTTGGGGCTGCTCTGATCAGTGTTTTCCAGGGTGTTTAGGGCTGCTGTGGCAGTGTAATGCAGTTATGATTTCCAGGTGTTTTCCAGGCTGCTGTGGCAGTGTAATGCAGTGTGTTTTCCAGGGTGTTTTCCAGGCTGTTTGGGGCTGCTGTGGCAGTGTAATGCAGTGTGTTTTCCAGGTGTTTTCCAGGCTGTGTGTGGCTGCTGTGGCAGCGTAATGCAGTGTGTTTTCCAGGTGTTTTCCATGGTGTTTGAGGTTGCTCTGGCAGTGTAATGCAGTGTGTTTTCCAGGGTGTTTTCCAGGCGGTTTGGTGCTGCTCTGGCAGTGTTTTCCAGGCTGCTTGGGGCTGCTCTGGCAGTGTTTTCCAGGCTGTTTTCCAGGCTGTTTGGGGCTGCTGTGGCAGTGTAATGCATGGTGTTTTCCAGCTTGTTTTCCAGGGTATTTTCCAGGTGTTTTCCAGGCTGGGTGGGGCTGCTGTGGCAGCGTTTTCCAGGGGTTTTCCAGGCTGTTTGGGGCTGCTGTGGCAGTGTAATGCTGGGTGTTTTCCAGCTAGTTTTCCGGGTGTTTTCCAGGGTATTTTCCAGGGTGTTTTCCAGGTGTTTTCCAGGCTGTTTGGGGCTGCTGTGGCAGCGTAATGCAGGGTGTTTTCCAGCTTGTTTTCCGGGTGTTTTCCAGGGTATTTTCCAGGTGTTTTCCAGGCTGCGTGGGGCTGCTGTGGCAGCGTAATGCAGGGTGTTTTCCAGCTTGTTTTCCAGGGTATTTTCCAGGTGTTTTCCAGGCTGCGTGGGGCTGCTGTGGCAGCGTAATGCAGGGTGTTTTCCAGCTTGTTTTCCAGGGTATTTTCCAGGTGTTTTCCAGGCTGCGTGGGGCTGCTGTGGCAGCGTAATGCAGGGTGTTTTCCAGCTTGTTTTCCAGGGTATTTTCCAGGTGTTTTCCAGGCTGCGTGGGGCTGCCGTGGCAGCGTAATGCAGGGTGTTTTCCAGCTTGTTTTCCGGGTGTTTTCCAGGGTATTTTCCAGGTGTTTTCCAGGCTGCGTGGGGCTGCCGTGGCAGCGTAATGCAGGGTGTCAGCAGCACTAACGCAGTGTGAAGCAGGGAGTCTGACCTCTAATGGGGCCGTAATGAAGCTCCTGTCCTGCGACACACAATCGGCGGCTGCACGCCTCATTAGCGGCCGTGTGAGGGCGCCGCCTCATTTACATAACCTGTGTTTGCTGCTCCGGACAAATTGGCCTCTTCAGCGTCACTTTCCAGGCAGAACGGGGAAATTAGTGCGAGCGTCGGGGTGTCGGGGGGGCCGGGGGCCGGGGGGGGGGGGGGGGGGGGACAAACAAACGCTTCGTTTGTGGCGTGAATGGCTGAAAAAAAGTCAAAATCCACAAAAGAGGCTTTGAAATGGAGAAAATTCAACTAAAACGATCGTCGCCGGTTCACACGTGGGGAAATGTGGTGAACTTCCAGATGACTGAGGAACTCGTGGAAAAACCTCAACATGTTACAGGTTCTTAGGATGTTTTACAGATTTAACAAAATAAAAGCTTTGGTTACTTAAGCTTTGTTGGGGCGAAAACTCTTGTTGGGATGTTTTCCAGGGTGTTTGTCTGATGTCATCTCAGGGTTTTTAAAAGTTCCAGGCTTTTTGTTGTTGTTGTTGTTGTTGTTGTTGTTTGTGTTTTTGAGGCGTGGTTCAGAATGTTGTTGTTTCCCGTCCAGCCTCGTCCTCGCCGGTGTGCCAGGGTGGGTTCAGAGTATTTTCCAGGGTATTTTCCAGGGTGTTTTCCTGGGTGGGTTCGGAGTGTTTTCCAGGTTGTTTTCCAGGGTGTGCTCAGAGTATTTTCCAAGGTATTTTCCAGGGTGTGTTTGGAGTGTTTTCCAGGGTGTTTGGGGCTGCTCTGGCAGTGTTTTCCAGGTGTTTTCCAGGGTGTTTGGGGCTGCTCTGGCAGTGTTTTCCAGGGTGTTTGGGGCTGCTCTTGCAGTGTTTTCCAGGTGTTTTCCAGGGTGTTTGGGGCTGCTCTGGCAGTGCTTTCCAGGTTTTTTCCAGGGTGTTTGAGGCTGCTCTGGCAGTGTTTTCCAGGGTGTTCTGGGGCTGCTCTGGCAGTGTTTTCCAGGTGTTTTCCAGGGTGTTTGAGGCTGCTCTGGCAGTGCTTTCCAGGTTTTTTCCAGGGTGTTCTGGGGCTGCTCTGGCAGTGTTTTCCAGGGTGTTTTCCAGGGTATTTTCCAAGGTATTTTCCAGGGTGATTTCCAGGTGTTTTCCAGGGTGTCCTGGGGCTGCTCTGGCAGTGTAATGCAGTGTGATTTCCAGGGTGCTTTGTTGTTGTTGTTGTTGTTTGTTTATTGGAGGCGTGGTTCAGAATGTTGTTGTTTCCCGTCCAGCCTCGTCCTCGCCGGTTCCGGTCCCGGGGACCTTCTCGTGGCCCCTGGCCCCCAGAGGGAAGCCCCGGCGGGGGATGCTGCGGCGCGCCGTGTTCTCCGACCTCCAGAGGAAGGCGCTAGAGAGAACCTTCCAGAAGCAGAAGTACATCAGCAAACCAGACCGCAAGAAACTGGCGGCGAAGCTCGGCCTCAAAGACTCACAGGTACACAAACACTTGTTTACTGGGGCGGGAGCAGGGACCTTGTTTGTTTGTTGACAGTGATATTCACATTTCTGTTATTGGTTGTCAGTGTTGTGTTGTTTGTTGTGACGTTTGTTAGTGTTGTTACGAGGTTATTTGTTGTGATGTTGTTTGTTCGTGTTGTGGTGTTGTTTGTTTGTTTGTGTTGTTGTGATTTTGTTTGTTATTGTTGTTGTTTGTTAGTGTTGTGGTGTTATTTGTTAGTGTTGTTGTGGTGTTGTTTGTTTGTTTGTTAGTGTTGTTGTGAGATTGTCTGTTGTGGTGTTGTTTGTTAGTGTACTTGTGCTGTTGTTTGTGTTGTGGTGTTGTTTGTTGTGATGTTGTTTGTTAGTGTTGTTGTTTGTTAGTGCTATGGTGTTGTTTGTTAGTGTTGTTGTGGTGTTTTTTGTTGTGATGTTGTTTGTCAGTGTTGTGTTGTTTGTTGTGACGTTTGTTAGTGTTGTTATGAGGTTATTTGCTGTGATGTTGTTTGTTAGTGTTGTTATGACGTTGTTTGTTAGTGTTGTTGTGATGTTGTTTGTTAGTGTTGTTATGACGTTGTTTGTTAGTGTTGTTGTGATGTTGTTTGTTAGTGTTGTGATGTTGTCAGTGTTGTGTTGTTTGTTGTGATGTTGTTTGTGAGTGTGATGGAGTTATTTGTAGTAACATTGTTGTTGTTGTTGTGTTGTTTGTTGTGACGTTGTTTGTTAGTGTTGTGGTGTTTGTTTGTTGTGACGTTATTGTTTGTGAGTGTGATGGAGTTACTTGTAGTAACGTTGTTGTTGTTGTTGTTGTTGTTGTTGTTGTTGTGTGTCAGGTGAAGATCTGGTTCCAGAACCGCAGGATGAAGTGGAGGAACTGTAAGGAACGGGAGCTCCTGTCCTCCGGCGGCTGCCGCCAGCAGACCCTCCCCACCAAGACCAACCCCCACCCTGACCTCACCGACGTGGGCGCCACCCTCCACCACGGCCTCAGCCCGGAGCCACGCCCACCACACAGCCTTCATCATCATCATCACCACCACCACCACCACCGTGCTCCTCATCCTCACAACAGCCCCTCCCCCCCCTCCTCCTCGCCGTCGCTCTGCAGCAAACAGTCTGAAGCCTCCGAGTCAGACGGCGAAGAAATTACTGTGTCATAGGAGGGATGGAGGGATGGATGGACACATGATGGATGGATGGATGGACATAAGAACAAATGATGGATGGATGGACATAAGAACAAATGATGGATGGACATATGATGGAGGGATGGATGGATGGAAACATGATGGATGGACATATGATGGAGGGATGGATGGATGGAAACATGATGGATGGACATATGATGGAGGGATGGATGGATGGAAACATGATGGATGGACATATGATAGAGGGATGGATGTATGGACACATGATGAATGGATGGATGGAGGGATGGATGGGTGGACACATGATGGATGGATGGACACATGATGGATGGATGGATGGAGGGATGGATGGGTGGACACATGATGGATGGATGGACACATGATGGATGGATGGACATAAGAACAAATGATGGATGGATGGAAACATGATGGATGGATGGACATATGATGGAGGGATGGATGGATGGACACATGATGAATGGATGGATGGAGGGATGGATGGGTGGACACATGATGGATGATGGACATAAGAACAAATGATGGATGGAGGGATGGACATAACAGCAAATGATGGATGGAGGGATGGACATAACAACAAATGATGGATAGATGGATGGACATGATGGATGGAGGGATGGATGGAATGACACAATGGATGGATGGATGGATAAATTGACACATGATAAATGAATGGATGGAGGGATGGATGGATGGATGGACACAATGGATGGATGGATGGATAGATGGACATATGATAAATGGATGGATGGAGGAATGGATGGATGGATGGACACAATGGATGGATGGATAGATGGACATATGATAAATGGATGGATGGAGGGATGGATGGATGGATGGACACAATGGATGGATGGATGGATAGATGGACATATGATAAATGGATGGATGGATGTATGGACACATGATGGCTGGATGAGAGGATGACTGGACGGTGGACTGGTCTGTGTACATATATGTGTATTATCTCCAGAGTACTTCACTGTACTTCACTGTACTTCACTGTACTTCACTGTACTTCACTGTACTTCACTCACACAAACTCTCTTTAACATTCATGAACAAAACGTTTGTTTTCTAAACAGATCTTGTATTTTCTATATTTTCTCTAATAAATTCCCCGAAACGCTTCAGAGTGACTGAACGTGTTGCGTCATCAGGAAATGAAACGCTGCCAGTGGAAAACTGTCAATAAAGTTTATTCAAAAACAAACAAATCTACCCAGTAAGTAAGAAAGTGACCCTGATGGAGGCCTGAGGGTCCTGGTCCTCCATCAGGGTCTGAACGTTGGGCCGGTCCACCGGGGGGGGGGTCCTGGTCCTCCATCAGGGTCTGAAGGTTGGGCCGGTCCACCGGGGGGGGGGGTCCTGGTCCTCCATCAGGGCCTGAAGGTCGGGCCAGTCCACTGGGGACGGTCCTGGTCGTCCTAATCAGACGGTCCACGTCTGACAGCGTCTCTGATCTGCTGGACGTCTCTCTGCAGAGCCGGGTTCTCGGGGTCCAGCTTCAGAGCCGCTTCATAATCCTGCAGACCTGAAAACCAAAACCCACAGAGACCACAAGGATGTGAGGTCCTGATTCCAGACCAGCAGGGTCCCGAGAGGAAGGAAAGGAAGACGTAGTAGAGAGGAAGAAGAAGAAGAAGAGGAGGAAGGCTCCCTGATATCTGGTCTGAAAACATCCTGGTTGTTTCAGGCTATCCATTAGCCACGAGCTAACTAGCCTAGCCACCACGGGCTAAAGAGGCGGGGCGTAGTAGAGAGGAAGAAGAAGAGAGGAAGACTCCCTGATATCTGGTCTGAAAACATCCTGGTTGTTTCAGGCTACCCATTAGCCACGAGCTAACTAGCCTAGCCACCACGGGCTAAAGAGGCGGGGCGTAGTAGAGAGGAAGAAGAAGAGGAGGAAGACTCCCTGATATCTGGTCTGAAAACATCCTGGTTGTTTCAGGCTACCCATTAGCCACGAGCTAACTAGCCTAGCCACCATGGGCTAAAGGGGCGGGGCTTCCTCTTTCGGTCTGGACCAATCAGTGAGCCGTGTTTCTTCTTCACTTCCTCTCTGGTCAGTTTGTTTCAGGCCACAGTGCCTCCTAACTGCAGCTGCTGGAACTGCAGGAGGTTTGATCTCTACAGTGAACCAACCAGATAAATGGGGGGGGACATTCTAGGCTCCGCCCCCTCCAGTGAGGGGGCGGAGCCACAGTGGTGGGAAAGCATCAGAGCAGCGAGGAGGCGCAGGTGGGAAAAACAGCCTGACGTCCGTCCGAACAAACGAAAATCTCCAGAGCTCGTCTTCAAACTACCAACCCTCAGCGTAGAGCTGCAGCCGGCAGAACGCCGTCCCCCGCCGGACGCTGGCTCGGACCCTGGCGGCCGCATTGGCGGCGACAGGAGGCGTCAGCAGCCCGAGCGCCTGTAAGACAAGCGGCGGATCAGAAGACCCGGGGGTCAGAGGTCGCCGACAGACGTCGGGACGACAGACGTGCGAACGACGGAAGCAGAACGAGAACGGACGTGCGAGGCGTCCTGGACGGCCTTGTGCAGGTTCCCCAGCTTCAGGTGACACGCCGCGCGGTTGGAGTGCAGCGCCGCCATCTTGGGGTTCAGCCGCACGGCCAGGTTGTAGGCGTTCACCGCGCCCAGGTAGTCCCCCGCCGCGAAGCGCCAACTGCAGCGGGGTGGGGGGGAAGTCACAGGTCACGTCAGAGCGGCGAGGCTCCGCCCACTGCTCACCTGTGGGCGGCGAGGCTCCGCCCACTGCTCGCCCGTTGCTCGGCACTTACTCTCCTTTGTCCTTCAGCCACTCGGGGTTCCTCTCCTCCTCCCTCAGCTCCTGCAGATCCTCCGCCAAGGCCGCGGTCGCTCTCCGAGCCGCCGCCTGTTTCTGCAGCCACTGTCAGACGAAAACATGGGGGGGGGGGGGGGGGGGGGGGGGGGTGAGTGTGTGTGTGTGTGTGTGTGTGTGTGTGTGTGTGTGTGTGTGTGTGTGTACCTCCTCCTCCTCAGCCACCCTGGACTCTCGCAGCGCCGTAGGGAAGACCCTGGGGGTGAAGGAGACCTGGATGTTCCCTCTGGGTCTGGGAGGACGAAGCTCAGCTACTTCCTGTTGGGTCTCCACTTCCTGTTGGGTCTGTACTTCCTGTTGGGTCTCCACTTCCTGTTGGGTCTGTACTTCTTGTTGGGCCTCTACTTCCTGTTGGGTCTGTACTTCCTTTTGGATCTCTACTTCCTGTTGGGTCTGTACTTCCTGTTGGGTCTCTACTTCCTGTTGGGTCTCTGCTTCCTGTTGGGTCTCTACTTCCTGTTGGGTCTCTGCTTCCTGTTGGGTCTCCACTTCCTGTTGGGTCTGTACTTCCTGTTGGGTCTCTACTTCCTGTTGGGTCTCTGCTTCCTGTTGGGTCTCTACTTCCTGTTGGGTCTCTGCTTCCTGTTGGGTCTCCACTTCCTGTTGGGTCTCTACTTCCTGTTGGGCCTCTGCTTCCTGTTGGGCCTCTGCTTCCTGTTGGGTCTGTACTTCCTGTTGGGTTTCCACTTCCTGTTGGGTCTCCACTTCCTGTTGGGTCTCTACTTCCTGTTGGGTCTGTACTTCCTGTTTGGTCTGTACTTCCTGTTGGCTCTCTGCTGTCCCCCCGCCTCCATCCCTCCGGACCCCCCCTTGGACCCCCCCCTCCTCCCTCCTCCAGGCTCTGCTGCCACGCCTGCAGCTCCTCCCACGTCTTCTCTCTCTCCGCCTCCTTCATCCTCTGGATGCCGCCTCGTTCCTCCTGCTCCAGCTGACACACACACACACATACAGGTGTGTGTGAGTGTGTGTGTGTGTGTGTGTGTGTGAGTGTGTGTGTCCAGGACGTGGTGACGGTCTCACCTTCGTGGCGGCCTGCAGGCTGAACTTCCTGTCCGCCTGCCGCCTCTCCGCCTTCCTCCTGCACTCGGAGGAGATCCTCTCCTGGTGTTTCTGCAGCGCCGCCAGTCTGATCTCCTTCTTCTGATCTCCATTGACTGACACACACACACACACACACACACACACACACACACACACACACACACACACACTGTGTTCAGTCACACTACAGCTACGAGGAGCAGAACAGTTATGATGATGATGATGATGATGATGATAGTGATGATGGTGATGATGATGATGATAGTGATGATGGTGGTGATGATGATGATGATGATGATGATGGTGATGATAATGATGATGATGATGGTGATGATGGTGATGGTGATGATAGTGATGATGATGGTGATGGTGATGATGATGATGATGATGATGATGGTGATGATAATGATGATGATGATGGTGATGATGGTGATGGTGATGATAGTGATGATGATGGTGATGGTGATGATGATAGTGATGATGATGGTGATGGTGATGATGATGATGATGATGGTGATGGTGATGATGATAGTGATGATGATGATGATGGTGATAGTGATGATGGTGATGATGATGATGATGATGGTGATGATGATGATGGTGGTGATGATGATGATGGTGATGATGGTGGTGATGGTGATGATGGTGATGATGGTGATGGTGGTGATGATGATGATGGTGATGATGGTGATGGTGATGATGGTGATGATGGTGATGGTGATGATGGTGATGATGGTGATGATGATAGTGATGATGATGATGATGATGATGATGATGATGATGATGATGGTGGTGATGGTGATGGTGATGATGGTGATGATGATGATGATGATGATGGTGATGATGCTTCCAGACAGGAAGTGGTACTCACGTGTGGTCAGGGTGAGGTTCTCCCAGGCCCTGCAGGTCTTCTTGGGTAGAGTGAAGAGCGCCGCTCCGTTCCCCACCTTGGCGGCGCTGCGGAGGTCGTCGACGGGCTCCGGGAGGAAGACCTCGAAGAGGAAGGGCGGGAAGTGAACCTGAACACACAAAACACTTCAGCAGCCTGTGGTCACACTCACACCGTGACGGCGGGGTGTGTTCAGGTACTGACACCTTCAGTAACCAGCGCCTGAACACAACACACACTGTAACTAGTACCTGAACACAACACACTGTAACTAGTACCTGAACACAACACAACACACTGTAACTAGTACCTGAACATAACACGCACTGTAACTAGTACCTGAACATAACACACTGTAACTAGTACCTGAACATAACACACACTGTAACTAGTGCCTGAACACAACACACACTGTAACTCGTACCTGAACACAACACACGCACTGTAACTCGTACCTGAACACAACACACTGTAACTAGTACCTGAACACAACACAACACACTGTAACTAGTACCTGAACATAACACGCACTGTAACTAGTACCTGAACACAACACACTGTAACTAGTACCTGAACATAACACACACTGTAACTAGTACCTGAACATAACACGCACTGTAACTAGTACCTGAACACAACACACTGTAACTAGTACCTGAACATAACACACACTGTAACTCGTACCTGAACACAACACACGCACTGTAACTCGTACCTGAACACAACACACAGTGCAACTAGTACCTGAACATAACACACACACTGTAACTAGTATCTAAACACAACACACACACTGTAACTAGTACCTGAACACAACACACTGTAACTAGTATCTAAACACAACCCACTGTAACTAGTACCTGAACACAACACAAACCACTGTAACTAGTACCTGAACACAACACACTGTAACTAGTATCTAAACACAACACACACACACTGTAACTAGTACCTGAACATAACACACACACACTTTAACTAGTACCTGAACATAACACACATACACACACACACACACACACACACTGTAACTAGTACCTGAACACAACACACACACCGTAACTAGTACCTACACACACACACACACACACACACACACACACACACACACACACACTGTAACTAGTACTTAACACAACACACACACCGTAACTAGTACCTGAACACAACACACACACTGTAACTAGTACCTGAACACAACACACACACTGTAGCTAGTACCTGAACACAACACACACACTGTAGCTAGTACCTGAACACAACACACACACTGTAGCTAGTACCTGAACACAACACATCATCACATTTTTAAGCAGGAAGAATAAATTACGAACGAATCAGATTTGTTTGTATTTGTCTGTGTTTGTTTGTGTTTCTCTGTGTTTGTTTGTATTTCTCTGTGTTTGTTTGTATTTCTCCGTGTTTGTTTGTATTTCTCTGTGTTTGTTTGTATTTCTCGGTTTGTTTGTCTTTATCTGTGTTTGTGTTCCTCCACCTTCAGGTACTCCTCCGTACACACGACGTCCACCTTGCCGGCTCGGACCCCCTTCAGCGGGACGGAGATGTGGACCGTGGAGTCGGTCTGGGTCCAGGAGAAGTCAGAGACCAGCAGAGGCATCCTGCCTCAAACCTCCGTGAGATTACCGAGGGCAAAATAATCCAGAGGGGTTCGTTCCAAACCGTGTTTTCCTCCAAGAACTGTAAACTCCCCGTCACCGACACGCTCCGTGTCCAGCCGCATGTAAAGTAGTGCCTTAAAAACACAACATCTGTGTAAAAAAAACAAAACACCCAAATAACAGACCTGAACAAGCACCTGAACGCATCACCGGGTCCGAGCAGCAGCGGCGCGTCACGTTGTCATAGTGATACGATGTTGCGTTCAAAAGAATGGGACAAATCAAGATCAACAGGTCTCTCACAAAATAAACAACAAGTGTTTTATCTTCAGTGTTTTATTACATATATCCTCCCAGCACGTATTTTTTTAATATAAATAGTATTTAATAATAATGTAAATGTCCAGAGACAATGTAAAGGCTGACGTGCTTCTTGCCAGGAGAAAAACATGAACGACAGAAACACCGAACGCTTTGAAAAGAAAAGAAAAATGTCAGCTGCGTTGGATATATAATTTAGAAGTAGTTTCCTGCTGTCGCTTTTCCATGCCGTTCATGGTGACATCATTGTAGTTAGCAGGGGGCGCTCCTCCGTGAGGGAACAAGTTACTATCAAGTTAATAACGGCAGGAAACGAGTTACAAGTTAATAATGTGAAAGAACGAGTTACTATCATGTTAATAATGCGAGAGAAGGGGTTACTATTAAGTTAATCACGTAAGGGAACACATTCCTATCAAGTTAAGAACGTCCCACATGGAAGGAACCTATACGAGGATATATGCGCATATATGAAACCTATAAGCAGCTTATATGCACATATATGCATATATATGCCACATATAGGCAAAATTGAGACACATATGTGTGAATATACAGGCCATATAGGTCTCCTGTACTGCTTCTTTATTTCCACATATATAGCCTATATCTCACTTTGGCAGCTGTCATACATTATCAAGGCAATAACTAGGAACTAACTAAAAAACAATTATACAAGAAGAACATATACGTGCATATATGCGCACATATATACGTGCATATATGTACATATATAGGTGCCTGTATGCACGTATATGTGTACATATTTGTGCATTTATGTACATATAATATAGGAAAATGGCCAATTTTATATATGTCACATGTATTAAAAACCTATCTCAAAACTATATTAAAACATATATGTTTATATAGGTTCTTTCCATGTGGGGTGAGGGAACAATTTACTATCAAGTTAATAATGCGAGAGAAGGGGTTACTATTAACTTAACGCAAGGGAACACATTACTATGAAGCTAATAACACGAGGGAACTAGTTGCTATCAAGTTAATAACACGAGGGAACTAGTTAGTATCAAGTTAATAACACGAGGGAACTAGCTAGTATCAAGATAATAACACGAGGGAACTAGTTGCTATCAAGTTAATAACACGAGGGAACTAGTTAGTATCAAGTTAATAACACGAGGGAACTAGTTAGTATCCTGTGGCCACTAATTAAATGAGCGTGTTTCTGAAGTGTATTGTGTCAGTATATTAGAGTAATCTGTTACTATTAATGAGTATTTAAGGGCAGTGACGCAGCGTTTATATGTCCAACATGGCGGCCAGTCTCCCGCCAACCCCCCCCCCCCCCCTCCCCCTCCCCCCTCTGACGTCTGACGTCACGCGAACTTCACTAACTTCATACTCGTTGACCAAAATGGCTTATCTGAAGCACATTGACCTGGAAAACTTCAAGTCCTGGCGGGGAAAGCAGCTCATTGGGCCTTTCATGCGCTTCAACTGCATCGTGGGGACGAACGGCTCCGGTAAGTGTCGAAATGTATGATTTTAATTATCACCGTAGTTAAATCTGAGCTGGTTGACCGTTAAGCTAGCGGCTACGTCCCGCCTTTTCCCGAAACAAAAAAAAGGGAAAAAAAGTTCAATTATGTTTTAAATAGCGGAATTTCTCCTGCTGGTTTATCATTTAAAACACCGTTTTTTCATTTAACACTTGTATTAACTGGTTTTAACGGGATTTTTTGGGGGGGAATTTGACGATGATGATGATGATGATGACGATGATGATGACGATGACGATGATGACGTCCCTCCAGGTAAGTCCAACCTGATGGACGCCCTGAGCTTCGTGCTGGGCGAGCGGGCCGCGGCGCTGCGGGTCCGCCGCCTCGGCGACCTGATCCACGGGGCCCACGTGGGGCGGCCGGTGTCCCGCACGGCGCGCGTGGCGGTGCGGTACTGCGACGAGCGCGAGGGCCGGGAGACCGAGTTCAGCCGCAGCATCAGCGGTCAGTCTGTCCGTCCTCGGCACCGGGACACACACACACACACACACACACACACACACACACACACGGTCCAGAAGGGGACAGACAGAGGGACACGTGGACACACCCTGCCGTCACAGCAGCCTGCGAGCCGTGACGTCACGTTTGTAAAATCCCGTTTAAAACAGCAGCTTATTGGACACGTGACTCCATTTCCCCCTCAGTAGGTTTCATTAAAATTGGCTTTATTGTTGAGATTTTAGTCGCTTTTACTTTGATTTATGAAAATACAGACATTTTAACGAGGTAGGACAGAGAGAAACTCCATTTAATGCTTATTGTGCCTCTATTCCAGTGTCTGGAGGTTAAATTGGTCTTTATTTGTCCCACTAAAACCACAATAGAGCAACCAGAGATGTCCCACATTCATTTATTTAGCTTGACGATCGCCTGATTTCATTTAATGTTATACTTAAATAATATTTCTATTAGAACAATTATTCTGATCCGGATCAAAATGCACTTTATGAAGATCCGTTCATTATTTTCTGAGATTTCTTGTCAACAGAGAGACAAATAGAAGCGAGGGATGTTATCACCTGCCTGGTGGAGGTAATAACAAGTCACATTCATCTGTTATTACATCAAAAGAGCCAGAGAGAAAAGTGACGGGTGCTCAGATTGTTTAACGTTTTCATTGTTTTTGTTTTTGTCATTGAAGTTTTTATTTAAAAGAACGAAAACACAGAATATACATGTCGCCTGGATGAAATAGTGTTGAAAGGGGATATTAATTAACTTCAACAAATGAATCAGCACAATCATCTGGACTTGCTATAACGATAAAACAATCCTAATAAATACAAATGAACAGTTTAGTCGAAGACAAACAATAATACTTCTAATACAAACAGGATTCCACCTCCTCCACCTGACGGTGCTTATTCCCCGATCAGCAGCTTAGAATAAATTAAAAAAACCACCAAAACAAATGGTAGCAATGATTTGTGGCGCTGATAATAATTCATGTTAAAGACGTTTAGCTGCCTTCGTGTATAAGTGGAGAAAAGAAAAGAATTTAGTATTTTGGAGTGAGAAGCCGGCGTCGGAGAGGAAGAAGGGCTTCAGCTAGGGGGGGTGCGACATGGACAAAAAATAACATCTGGATATTTTGGGGGATTTTGACGATAACGATAATCAGACGATATTCTTTAAATGTGTGTTTTTTTTACAGCCTGAGTTATAGCTCATTAATTGTGCCTGGATCTCTCCACCACCTGAATCGGCACCATTTCTTTTGCTATATAATTGGTGATCGCATTTGTTACGTCTCGCCATCGGGTGCTTTTTTTTTGTCACGAGGCAGTTTTCTGTTGATTGAGTCCGCTAACGTTTGTTGGCCGCGTCGTGCAGCCGGTAGCGTTACCTTCGCCGACTTAGCTTTTTCTTTGGCAGCTAGCTTTTGACGTTCTTCGTATTCCTTCGTGTGGTTACTCCGCAAGTGGTGAATCCAATCCAATCCAATCCACTTTATTTATATAGCACATTTTTAAAAACGAAGCGTTTACAAAGTGCTTCACATACTGCACATAAAAACTAAACAGTCCAACACTAAATAAGTATAAAACCATAGAATAAAAATCAAAACAGATGAAAAACTACAAGCACATTAAGAAACTACAAATAAGAATAAAGACAATTCAAAAGAATAAATAGAAAAATAAAGACGCTTAAAAAGCAATAAAATAAATGAGAATAAATAAATAAAACAATAAGTAAATAGACACAGGGGACCACACGACTCACGCGGCGTTAAAAGCCTGAGAATAAAAGTGGGTTTTAAGACGAGCTTTAAAACAGTCTAAAGTGGGGGGGCTGTTGGGACGTGGAGGGGCAGAGCGTTCCACAGCTTAGGGCCGACAACGGAGAACGCTCTGTCCCCTCTGGTTCTACACTTGGTCTTAGGACCCATGAGCTGGAGCCCTCAGACCTCAGAGCACGGGGGGGGGGGGTTGGTAAATTTGAATGAGGTCTGTAATGTACTGAGGGGCCAGTCCATTCAAAGCTTTAAAAACAAACAACAAAATTTTAAAATCAATTCTAAAATGAACAGGGAGCCGGTGCAAAGATGCGAGGATTGGGGTGATGTGTTCGCGTTTTTTGGTCCCTGTTAAAAGTCGTGCCGCAGCGTTCTGGACTAACTGCAAGCGGGAAAGTGCTTTGTGGCTAACGCCAGAATAAAGTGCTTTGTGGCTAACGCCAGAATAAAGTGCATTGTGGCTAACGCCAGAATAAAGTGCTTTGTGGCTAACGCCAGAATAAAGTGCTTTGTGGCTAACGCCAGAATAAAGTGCTTTGTGGCTAACGCCAGAATAAAGTGCTTTGTGGCTAATGCCAGAATAAAGTGCTTTGTGGCTAACGCCAGAATAAAGTGCTTTGTGGCTAATGCCAGAATAAAGTGCATTGTGGCTAACGCCAGAATAAAGTGCTTTGTGGCTAACGCCAGAATAAAGTGCATTGTGGCTAACGCCAGAATAAAGTGCTTTGTGGCTAACGCCAGAATAAAGTGCTTTGTGGCTAACGCCAGAATAAAGTGCTTTGTGGCTAACGCCAGAATAAAGTGCTTTGTGGCTAACGCCAGAATAAAGTGCTTTGTGGCTAACGCCAGAATAAAGTGCATTGTGGCTAACGCCAGAATAAAGTGCTTTGTGGCTAACGCCAGAATAAAGTGCTTTGTGGCTAACGCCAGAATAAAGTGCTTTGTGGCTAACGCCAGAATAAAGTGCTTTGTGGCTAACGCCAGAATAAAGTGCTTTGTGGCTAACGCCAGAATAAAGTGCTTTGTGGCTAATGCCAGAATAAAGTGCTTTGTGGCTAACGCCAGAATAAAGTGCATTGTGGCTAACGCCAGAATAAAGTGCTTTGTGGCTAATGCCAGAATAAAGTGCATTGTGGCTAACGCCAGAATAAAGTGCATTGTGGCTAACGCCAGAATAAAGTGCTTTGTGGCTAACGCCAGAATAAAGTGCTTTGTGGCTAACGCCAGAATAAAGTGCATTGTGGCTAACGCCAGAATAAAGTGCATTGCAGTCGTCCAGACGAGAAGAAATAAAAGCGTGCACGACTTGCTCAAAAAGATTTAAAGATAAAAACGGCTTAACCTTAGATAAAAGTCGAAGATGATAAAAGCCCGATTTTAAAACGCCATTTATCTGTTTATCAAATCTAAAATCACTGTCTATGAACACTGTCTATGATTTAGCGGCAACGGCTTTTCGACAAACTTTGCCGATTACGGCCTTTTGGGTAACGTCAGTCTTTTGAAAGCCAAAGTACTTCCAGGCAACTGAAGTCGATCCCCGTCTTTGGAATTAAATCTTCTGAAGTTGGAGCGTCCGCGGGCGGCGTGTCCGTGTCGTCTTTCAAAGGTTTATGTTTTAGAGGCACGCTAACCTGCCGGGAACACGCCAGTGAGAGGTCATGTGACCTGCTGCGGTTTGCTGCTTTAACGCAAGTTACGTAACTCTCGTTCAGTGAACGTGTGGGGGTCTCAACGTGTGTTTTTAGTTGTTTTAGTGAAGTCATTTGCGTACTCCATAACGTAAATTTGCACATCGTTAAAACGACAATGACGATATTATCGTAAACGATGTGTGTCGCCCACCCCTAAGCTTCAGGCCATCAGTCCGTCGTTCACGTTCTCCCCGCGTCGTTTTCCCCCCAGGCGACTCCTCCGAGTACCACATCGACGACGTTCACGTCACCTTCGCCAGATACTCCGAGGAGCTGCAGAAGATCGGGGTCGTCACCAAGACGCAGAACTGCCTTGTGTTCCAGGTGAAACGACCGCGACGCCACTCCAGTACCTTTCACACACGTAATCCAACGTTTGGCGCACGAAAAAAAGAAAAGAACAGTGAATTTTTAGCTCAAGAACGGGATCAAAATGTTCATTATTCATGAGAAACAATTAGACCAAATATATAACATGCTTCACCTGAGAAATCTGACTGATGACATGAATGAGTACCTTGTTAAAGTAACGTTCACTTTTGGTGAGAAGGAAAAAAAAAAGAACTGTTTTACGGGAATTAAAGAATAAATTGTGCCGGTAAGAGTCAAAGAGTTCCTGGTTGAGTGGCTGCGTGTCGTTCCCCGTCCCGGCCACCAGGGGGCGGTGGAGTCCATCGCCTTGAAGGACCCCAGGGAGAGGACCAGGCTGCTGGAGCACATCAGCCAGTCCAGGGACTTTGCGGAGGAGTACCAGCGGAGGAGGCGCGCCCTGCAGGAGGCGCAGGAGGACAGTCAGTTCCACCTCAACAAGAAGAGGTCCGTCACCGCCGAGAAGAAGCAGGTGTCCCAGGAGCGGCTGGAGGTGAGGGTTACATAAGATTAGATAACAATAACAATATTGCTTTATATACTGTATATATATATATATACAGTACAAAAATATCTACACACACATATAGAAAACAATTTCATAAGGCAAAATTATTTTTCCACATCTACATATTCGAAAAGAAGCGAACAGTGATTTAGCCCCGCCCCTTTTTCATCGATTATCATTTCATCATTTGATCATTTCCAGCTTCCCGATTCGTTATGTAATATTCTATTTGTGTGTATACATGTAAGACACACTAAAAGTGTATACAAATATGATACTACGACTTATATTCATCTATAGAAATATATATACACATGTACCTACACATACACACACATAAATAAGTGAAATATTTAACAAGATAAACCATAAATAATGATAGATAAACCCAGATATTTTTATATTTTACTTTTATTTCTATTCTATTGTATTTTATAATATTCCAAGGTGCCACATTGCTGCAACAAAACAATTTCCCTTCGGGGATGAATAAAGTCATTATCTCTCTATCTATCTATTATCTATCTATCTATTATCTATCTATCTATTATAATCTATCTATCTAGTCTATCTCTATCTATTATCTAGTCTATCTATCTATTATCTATCTATCTAGTCTATCTATTATCTATCTAGTCTATCTATTATCTAGTCTATCTATTATCAATCTATCTATCTATTATCTAGTCTATCTATTATCTATCTATCTAGTCTATCTATTATCTAGTCTATCTATCTATTATCTATCTATCTAGTCTATCTATTATCTATCTAGTCTATCTATTTATCTAGTCTATCTATTATCTAGTCTATCTATTATCAATCTATCTATCTATTATCTAGTCTATCTATTATCTAGTCTATCTATTATCTATCTAGTCTATCTATTATCTAGTCTATCTATTATCTATCTAGTCTATCTATTATCTAGTCTATCTATTATCTAGTCTATCTATTATCTAGTCTATCTATTATCTATCTATCTAGTCTATCTATTATCTATCTATCTAATCTATCTATCTAGTCTATCTATTATCAATCTATCTATCTATTATCTAGTCTATCTATTATCTATCTATCTATTTTCTATAACTCCTGAGTCAAACCCCGTCTTCGTCCTCGTGTCGTGTAAAGATCGTACTTTTATACTGTATTTTATAAAAACACTTTGTGAGACAGGGAATGTTGTTTTCATGAGTTTGTGACGGTCTCCCGCCCCCCCCTCCTGGTCCCCCCCCCCCCCCCCCCCCGGTCTCCCCCCTCCCCCCCCCGGTCTCCAGGCCCAGAAGTACCAGCTCCTGGTGGACAGTCTGGACCAGAACCGTCTTCAGCTGAGCCTCTCTGAGCTCTACGTCAACCAGCAGTCCATCGACGGGCTGCGCGACACCCTGGCGGCGCGGCGTCAGGCCGTGAGCGGCGGCGGCGGCGAGCTGGAGGTCTGGGAGGACCGGGTCCGGTCCCACAAGAGGGACCAGGGCCGCCTGGGCAGGGAGCTGCAGCACCTGGACAAGGACATCAGGTGAGTCTCCCGCTGCCTCGGTTCTCCGTCCGGTTGGATGAACGTACGGTGACGAGCGGCGGTGTGGGACTGTCCCAGCTCCCAGGACCAGGTCCTGGCCCAGGCCCGGTCCCACTACATCCGGGTCAAGGTCAGCGCCTCGCACCACGCCAAGAAGGCGGAGGAGGGCGGCGGCGCCCTGAAGAAGGCGGAGAGGCGGCTGCTGGTGGAGGAGCGGGAGCTGGAGGAGGGCCGGCAGGAGCTGGCCGGCCTGGAGGGGGCCTGGAGGGCCCAGGAGGACCAGGTCCTGCGGGACCGGGCGGCCCAGAGGAGCCACGTCCAGCTGGACCAGGACCAGGTGACGTAGAAGCTCAACATGAGCGTCTGTGTGTCTGGCGTCGTCTGGCTCCGTTAGCGGCGGAAAACGAACCCGGTTCTTTCTGGTGGAAAAACTCAACGTGAGCGTCTGTTCGTCTGTCGTCGTCTGTGTTCGTCTGTCGTCGTCTGTTCGGCTGTCGTCGTCTGTGTTCGTCTGTCGTCGTCTGTGTTCGTCTGTTGTCGTCTGTGTTCGTCTGTCGTCGTCTGTGTTCGTCTGTCGTCGTCTGTGTTCGTCTGTCGTCGTCTGTGTTCGTCTGTTGTCGTCTGTGTTCGTCTGTTGTTGTCTGTCGTCATCTGTGTTCGTCTGTTGTCGTCTGTGTTTGTCTGTTGTCGTCTGTTGTTGTCTGTCGTCGTCTGTGTTCGTCTGTTGTCGTCTGTGTTCGTCTGTCGTCGTCTGTGTTCGTCTGTCGTCGTCTGTTCGTCTGTCGTCGTCTGTGTTCGTCTGTCGTCGTCTGTTGTCGTCTGTGTTCGTCTGTTCGTCTGTCGTCGTCTGTGTTCGTCTGTCGTCGTCTGTTCGTCTGTTGTCGTCTGTGTTCGTCTGTCGTCGTCTGTGTTCGTCTGTCGTCGTCTGTGTTCGTCTGTCGTCGTCTGTCGTCGTCTGTTCGTCTGTTGTCGTCTGTGTTCGTCTGTCGTCGTCTGTGTTCGTCTGTCGTCGTCTGTGTTCGTCTGTCGTCGTCTGTGTTCATCTGTCGTCGTCTGTGTTCGTCTGTGGTCGTCTGTCATTGTCTGTCATTGTCTGTCGTCGTCTGTGTTCATCTGTCGTCGTCTGTGTTCGTCTGTGGTCGTCTGTCATTGTCTGTCATTGTCTGTCATTGTCTGTCGTCGTCTGTGTTCGTCTGTCGTCGTCTGTTCGTCTGTTGTCGTCTGTGTTCGTCTGTCGTCGTCTGTGTTCATCTGTCGTCGTCTGTGTTCGTCTGTCATCGTTTGTCGTCGTCTGTGTTCGTCTGTCGTCGTCTGTGTTCGTCTGTCGTCGTCTGTCGTCGTCTGTGTTCGTCTGTCGTCGTCTGTGTTCGTCTGTCATCGTTTGTCGTCGTCTGTGTTCGTCTGTCGTCGTCTGTGTTCGTCTGTCGTCGTCTGTGTTCATCTGTCGTCGTCTGTGTTCGTCTGTCGTCGTCTGTGTTCGTCTGTCGTCGTCTGTCATTGTCTGTCGTCGTCTGTGTTCGTCTGTCGTCGTTTGTCATCGTCTGTCATTGTCTGTCGTCGTCTGTGTTCGTCTGTCGTCGTTTGTCATCGTCTGTCATTGTCTGTCGTCGTCTGTGTTCGTCTGTCGTTGTCTGTGTTCGTCTGTCGTCGTCTGTCGTCGTCTGTGTTCGTCTGTCGTCGTCTGTGTTCGTCTGTCATCGTTTGTCGTCGTCTGTGTTCGTCTGTCGTCGTCTGTGTTCATCTGTCGTCGTCTGTGTTCGTCTGTCGTCGTCTGTCGTCGTCTGTCGTCGTCTGTGTTCGTCTGTCATCGTTTGTCGTCGTCTGTGTTCGTCTGTCGTCGTCTGTGTTCATCTGTCGTCGTCTGTGTTCATCTGTCGTCGTCTGTGTTCGTCTGTCGTCGTCTGTGTTCGTCTGTCATCGTTTGTCGTCGTCTGTGTTCGTCTGTCGTCGTCTGTGTTCATCTGTCGTCGTCTGTGTTCATCTGTCGTCGTCTGTGTTCGTCTGTCGTCGTCTGTGTTCGTCTGTCGTCGTCTGTCGTCGTCTGTGTTCGTCTGTCGTCGTCTGTGTTCGTCTGTCATCGTTTGTCGTCGTCTGTGTTCGTCTGTCGTCGTCTGTGTTCGTCTGTCGTCGTCTGTGTTCATCTGTCGTCGTCTGTGTTCGTCTGTCGTCGTCTGTGTTCGTCTGTCGTCGTCTGTGTTCGTCTGTCGTCGTCTGTCATTGTCTGTCGTCGTCTGTGTTCGTCTGTCGTCGTTTGTCATCGTCTGTCATTGTCTGTCGTCGTCTGTGTTCGTCTGTCGTCGTTTGTCATCGTCTGTCATTGTCTGTCGTCGTCTGTGTTCGTCTGTCGTTGTCTGTGTTCGTCTGTCGTCGTCTGTCGTCGTCTGTGTTCGTCTGTCGTCGTCTGTGTTCGTCTGTCATCGTTTGTCGTCGTCTGTGTTCGTCTGTCGTCGTCTGTCGTCGTCTGTCGTCGTCTGTGTTCGTCTGTCATCGTTTGTCGTCGTCTGTGTTCGTCTGTCGTCGTCTGTGTTCATCTGTCGTCGTCTGTGTTCGTCTGTCGTCGTCTGTGTTCGTCTGTCATCGTTTGTCGTCGTCTGTGTTCGTCTGTCGTCGTCTGTGTTCATCTGTCGTCGTCTGTGTTCATCTGTCGTCGTCTGTGTTCGTCTGTCGTCGTCTGTGTTCGTCTGTCATCGTTTGTCGTCGTCTGTGTTCGTCTGTCGTCGTCTGTGTTCATCTGTCGTCGTCTGTGTTCATCTGTCGTCGTCTGTCATTGTCTGTCGTCGTCTGTGTTCGTCTGTCGTCGTCTGTCATTGTCTGTCGTCGTCTGTGTTCATCTGTCGTCGTTTGTGTTCGTCTGTGGTCACAGCGGCGGCGCTACGAGGATCTGACGGAGCTCTCCAGGAAGCAGGGGGCCGTCCTCCGTCAGCAGGCCGACAAGCTGCGCTGGGCGGTGCAGGCCGACGGCGAGCAGATGGCCTTCGACCGGCGCCGCAAGAAGGAAATGCAGGTCCTGTCCACCGCCCCGTCCCCCTCGTCCCCCCACCCCGTCCCCCTCGTCCCCCGTCCCCGTCCCCCTCACCCCCCCACCCCGTCCCCCTCGTCCCCCCTGTCCCCCCGTCCCAGTCCCCCCACCACAACCAACACAGAGGTGAAACTGTCTCTGTCTCCCCCAGGCGTCCATCAGGAACCACCAGAGTCGTCTGGAAGACGTGACGAGTCGGGTGGAGAAGCTGGAGGAGTACAACCACACCTGCAGGTCTGTGACACCAGCCGGACGGCCGGGTCAGAGGTCAAGAGGTCAAGAGGTCGCGCTGGCAAATATTTCCTACTTAATGATATGTTTAAATAGAATAGCAATAAAGAAACAACAGCAATACAATGAAAAGGTCGGGGTCTTTTCTTCTTCTCTTTCTTGAGGAGAAGAAAAGAGAGAAGAGAAAATAAATCAGAAAAAGAAAATATAACAAAAAAGGCGAAGAGAAAAAATGTTTTTTTTTTTAAAAATATGACAAAAAACAGAATTTTTAAAAAATATAACAGAAAAGAAGAAAAGGTGAAGAGAAAAAATGAAAAAAGATTAAAAAATTGAAAATATAAATAAAAAATGAAAAAAGTTAAAAAAAAATTTTAATATAACAGAAAAGGTGAAGAGAATTTTTTTTTTAAATATAACAAAAAATATATTTCCTACTTAGTAACATATTTAAATAGAATAGCAATAAATAAAAAATAAATACCCAAATGGCAAAATTAAAATAAAGAAACAGTAAAAAAAAACAAACCAAAAAGTTTGTTTTTTTTTTGTTCCAGAAAAAAACATTTAATGGGAATAAAGGCCATATGAATATCAACCAATAAGTAATTTATTAACAAATCCCACAGTTTACATTCAGCATCAATATATATTTTTAATATATTAAATAAAGAAACAAACAAAAGAAATAAAATAAATGGCTGTATGACAGCGTGGCGGTAAGACGGCGTGGCGTTGTGGCTGTATGACAGCGTGGCGGTATGACGGCGTGGCGTTGTGGCTGTATGACAGCGTGGCGGTATGACGGCGTGGCGTTGTGGCTGTATGACAGCGTGGCTGTATGACGGCGTGGCGTTGTGGCTGTATGACAGCGTGGCGGTATGACGGCGTGGCGTTGTGGCTGTATGACAGCGTGGCTGTATGACGGCGTGGCGTTGTGGCTGTATGACAGCGTGGCGGTATGACGGCGTGGCGTTGTGGCTGTATGACAGCGTGGCGGTATGACGGCGTGGCGTTGTGGCTGTGCTCCAGGTCGTCTCTGGACAAACACCGCCAGCAGGAGGAGGAGCTGAGCGGCGAGCTGGAGCGAGGCCGCCGGCGCCACCAGGAGGTGGTGGAGGAGCTGGGCCAGGTGATGGAGGAGCTGGGCTCCGCCCGGCTGGCCGGCCAGGAGAGCAGGAGGCAGCTGCAGCGCCAGCAGCTGCTGGAGAAGCTGCGCCGGCTCTTCCCTCAACACGTGGTAGGAAACAATCATCCAGTCACTTCTTCTCTGGTTTCACTCCCTCACGCTCTGTTGAGACACATTTCTCTTCTTCGTTGGTTGAATTCGTGTCTTCGGGTCACATTGCTCGTCGTCGTAGAAACCAGACCTTTAAATCCAAAGTGTTTCTCGTGTTCTGAGATCAAACGGCAACGAGTCCGGCGAGCGAGAAGGAGGGGGAAATGAAAATATAACAAAAAAGACGAAGAGAAAAAATATTTTTTTTTTTTAAATTTAACAAAAAACAGAAAAAAATGAAAATATAACAGAAAAGACAAAGAGAAAAAAGAAATTTAAAAAAAATAAAAAAAACAAAACAGAAAAGGTGAAGAGAAAAAAAGAAAAATTGAAAATATGACCAAAAATTAAAAAGATTAAAAAAAAGAAAATAGATGAAGAGAACAAAATATATTTTTTTTAAATATAGCAAAAAAAAGAAAAAATGTATATAACAGAAAAAAGAAAAGGTGAAGAGAAAAAAAGAAAATTGTTTAAAATTTAACAAAAAATGAAAAAAGATTAAAAAAATGAAAATAGAATAAAAAATAATAAAAAAAAATATATAACAAAAACAGAATTTTTTAAAAAATATAACAGGAGAGAAGAAAAGGTGAAGAGAAAGAAAGAAAAAATTGAAAATATAACAAAAAATATTAAGAAAAATGAAAATATAGCAAAAAAGAATTTTTTTAAAAATATAACAAAAAACAAACACATATTAAATATAACAGAAAAGAAGAAAAGGTGAAGAGAAAGAAAGAAAAAATTTAAAATATAACAAAAATGAAAAAAGAGAAAAACTTTTTTTTTAAACAACAAAAAACAGAATAAAATTTAAATATAACAAAAAACAGAATAAAATGAAAATATAACAGAAAAGGTGAAGAGAATTTTTTTTAAATATAACAAAAATCAAAAAAGATTAAAAAAAAATGAAAATATAACAAAAAAGATGAAGAGAACAAAATTAATATTTTTTTAAAATATAACAAAAACAAAAAAAATATAACAAAAGGTGAAGAGAAAAAATGTAAAAATATAACAAGCCTCTTCCTAACCCCCCCCCCCCCCCTCCCGGTGTGTCCCAGTACGGCCGCCTGTCGGAGCTGTGCAGCCCGGTCCACAGGAAGTACCACCTGGCGGTGGCCAAGGTCTTCAGCCGCTACATCGGCGCCATCGTGGTGACCACGGAGAAGGTGGCCCGGGACTGCATTAGCTTCATGAAGGCGGAGCGGGCGGAGCCCGAGACCTTCCTGCCGGTGGACAACCTGGCGGTCAGTCGTCACGCCCTCCAGCCCCTCGTCACCCCCCCCCCCCCCTCTCTGACGTGCCTCCTGCCCCGTGCAGGTGAGTCCTCTGAGCGAGAGGCTGAGGGAGCTGCGCGGCGCCAAGCTAGCGGTGGACGTGGTGCAGGTGAATGCGGCGGCGGCGGCGGCGGGGGAGCAGCTGAGGAAGGTGGTGCAGTTTGTCTGCGGCAACGCTCTGGTGTGTGAGAGCATCAAGGAGGCGAGGGGCGTGGCCTTCGACAGAGGGGAGCGTCACAAGGTGGGCTCAGCGGGGGGGGGGTTAAAACTGCCAACAGGTGAGTGACGCCCGTTTCGCCCTTCAGACGGTGGCGCTGGACGGGACCATGTTCTCCAAGTCGGGGGTGATTTCCGGGGGCTCCAGCCACCTGCGGACCAAAGCTCGCTGCTGGGACGAGAAGGACGTGACGCTGCTGAGGCAGCGCAAGGAGCAGCTAGCCGCAGAGCTGCGCGTGAGTTAGCCTCCGGTCACACTTCAGTCTGGCGTCACGTCTGATGTCGCGTCTGGCGTCGCGTCTGATGTCACGTCTGGCGTCGCGTCTGATGTCACGTCTGGCGTCGCGTCTGATGTCACGTCTGGCGTCGCGTCTGATGTCCCGTCTGGCGTCGCGTCTGATGTCACGTCTGGCGTCGTGTCTGATGTCCCGTCTGGCGTCGCGTCTGATGTCCCGTCTGGCGTCGTGTCTGATGTCCCGTCTGGCGTCGCGTCTGATGTCCCGTCTGGCGTCGCGTCTGATGTCACGTCTGGCGTCGAGTCTGATGTCCCGTCTGGCGTCGAGTCTGATGTCCCGTCTGGCGTCGAGTCTGATGTCACGTCTGGCGTCGAGTCTGATGTCACGTCTGGCGTCGAGTCTGATGTCACGTCTGGCGTCGTGTCTGATGTCACGTCTGGCGTCGAGTCTGATGTCCCGTCTGGCGTCGTGTCTGATGTCACGTCTGGCGTCGAGTCTGATGTCCCGTCTGGCGTCGCGTCTGGCTTCACACCAGGCGTCGTGTCCGGCGTCGAGTCTGATGTCACGTCTGACGCGACGCCAGACGTGACATCAGACTCGACGCCAGACGTGTCAGGCGCCACGTCTGGCGTCACGTCAGCAAGTCCAGTCATTCTACATCAGGCGTCTGCCCACAGACCTGCTCCAGGTTCAACATGTTTACTTGCCTCTTGTGCACATAAACCGACAGTTTAGGTCGATAACAAGTAGAGTTGAACACAAAAACAACTGTCAAGAGTAGAATTAGAAGACGAGAGTCTACAAGAGAGACTGGCTGCTGCAGCAACATCCTTCTAATTGTCCTTAAATATATACATACAGTACAAACACACACACACACACACACACACACACACACACACACACACACACACACACTCTTCTATCAGTGTGTCGTCCTTCCAGCATCTTTTCATTTTCAGTGACCTGAAACCAGGGGGTCAAACTGGTTTCAGATGAGGATCCACATCAACCTGACCTCTGACCTCTGGAGGCCCGACAAGTCAAACGTCACATTAAACTGTAGATCTGGACAAATGTCAAAGTCTTTCCTTCTTTTGATCCTTTTGTAACGGCAAGAATTCACCATTTGTCTATTCTGAAATACACATATTAAAGGAAATCAGATGTTATTAATGTTATATTAAAAACCTTCAGTCACCTGTATCTAGATATCATATATTTATTCAAGATTAAAACAATTTGTCATCATCTGGAAAAACAATTTGAGTTCACGTGTCTAAAGTATCACTTCACATAAGTTGGACTCATTTTATTGTGAAAGGCGTTGCGTCATGTGACCTCCACAGACGCATTAATGTCGGGGGTCAAATTCTGACCAAAGGCCGGTTTTCAATGTCATTTTTGCCGATCGAGTGTTTTTAGATCCGCCTCTGTCAAGTTTTCATTTTTATACTTCACACTTCAGAAATCCCGGGTTAGATGGTCTGGTGGGCCGGTTCTGGTTCTGGTTCTGGGCCCCGCCGGTTCTGGGCCTTAAAGAAAACGTGGCAGATCTTCTCATTTGCCTCGGTTTCTTCCTGCAGATGGTGAAACCGTCTCAACCCTTCGAAATAACGTCAAGCAAAAGTCACGGCCGAGATTCTCAGATGTCAAACTGAAGCTCAGGAGAATCGTATTAAACATTCATTCACATGTTTATTTATCGTCGTCGTAACGAGGAAAATACATTTTGTCTTGGTAAACTTGAAACCTGTCCGACACGCTGATCTTTGATTTCAATACGTCACCATTTAATAGCAGTGTTCTCTGTGTGTGTGTGTGTGCGTGTGTGTGTGTGTGCGTGTGTGTGTGTGTGTGACAGGCTTTAGTGAAGCTGCAGAGGAAAGAGTCGGACCTGAAACACGTCGCCGCTCAGATTCAGGGAGTTCAGACTCGCCTCAAGTACTCTGGAGCCGAGAAGGAAAACCTGCTGAAGAAGTGCATCCCTCAGTGTCAAGCAGTGAGACACACACACACACACGCACGCACACACACTCAGACACACACGCATGCACACACACATACACATGCACGCACGCATACACACACAGACACACACGCACACGTACACGTATACACACGCACACATACATACACACGCACGCACACACTCAGGCACGCACGCACACACACTCACACGCACGCACACATACACATATACACACGCACACATACATACACACACGCATGCACACACTCAGGCACGCACACACTCAGGCACGCACACACACTCACACGCACGCACGCACGCACGCACACATGCACATGCACACACACACACACACAGAGACACACAGACACACGCACGCACACACACACAGACACACACACCCCCACACGCACACACACACACACGCACGCACACACTCAGGCACGCACGCACACAGACACACACACGCACACACACGCACACATGCACACACTCAGACGCACACGCACGCACACAGACACACACACACACACACAGAGAGACACACACAGACACACGCACGCACACACACACAGACACACACGCCCCACACACACACACAAAGACACACACGCACGCACACACTCAGGCACGCATGCACACACACTCAGACGCACACGCATGCACACACACTCAGACGCACACACACAGACACACACACACACGCACACACACACACGTCAACCCCTGCCATCGTCTGCAGGAGATTTCCCGGCTGCAGAGTGAGCTGGTGAACCTGGACGCCCACATCCAGATGCAGCAGGACGGCGTGGAGGGGAAGGAGGCGGAGCTTAACGCCGTGAGGCGCCAGGTGGAGCAGGTGTGTGTGTGTGTCTGAGGCGCCGCGTCAGTCCTCGTCACACGTCCTCGTCTTATTTTGATAGAGTCTGGTTTATTTCACTTTAGTTTTATCTCCAGATTAAATTTGACATATTTTTAATCAGTTTTCATTGAACTTGTGAGAAACGAAATCTAAGAGTGAATCTTTTTTTTCACACACTTTTTCTTATTCTTCAGATTAAAACACTGTCCGTGGCTTCGGCCTGTTTGTGTTTGTGTTTGTGTTTGTGTTTGTGTTTGTGCCTTTCAGATGGAGGACCTGGTGTTTTCTGACTTCTGTGCTGAGATCGGCATGAGCAGCATCCGGGAATACGAGCAGCAGCACCTGAAGTGGGGAGCCGAGCTGGACAGGAAGCGGTGGGTGTGTGTGTGTGTGTGTATCTGTGTGTGTGTGTGTGTGCGCGTGTCTCTGTGTGTGTGTGCGCGTGTCTCTCTGTGTGTGTGTGTGTGTGTGTGCGCGTGTCTCTGTGTGTGTGTGTGTGTCTCTGTGTGTGTGTGTGTGTGTGTGTGTATCTGTGTGTGTGTGTGTGTGTGTGTGTGTGTGTGTGAGTGTGTGTGTGTGTGTGTGTGTGTGTGTGTGTGTGTGTGTGAGTGTGTGTGTGTGTGTGTATCTGTGTGTGTGTGTGGGTGTATCTGTGTGTGTGTGTCTCTGTGGGTGTGTGTGTGTCTGTCTGTGTGTGTGTGTCTGTCTGTGTGTGTGTGTGTGTATCTCTGTGTGTGTTTGTGGGGGTGTGTTTGTGTGTGTATCTCTGTGTGTGTGTGTGTGTGTGTGTATCTGTGTGTGTGTGTGTGTGTGTGTGGGTGTATCTGTGTGTGTGTGTGTGTGTGTGTGTGTGTGTGTATCTGTGGGTGTGTGTGTGTGTGTATCTCTGTGTGTGTGTGGGTGTGTCTGTGTGTGTGTGTGGGTGTATCTGTGTGTGTGTGTGTCTCTGTGTGTGTGTGTGTGTGCATCTCTGTGGGTGTGTGTGTGTATCCCTGTGTGTGTGTGTGTCTGTCTGTGTGTGTGTGTATCTCTGTGTGTGTTTGTGGGGGTGTGTTTGTGTGTGTATCTGTGTGTGTGTGTGGGTGTATCTGTGTGTGTGTGTGGGTGTGTGTGTGTATCTCTGTGTGTGTGTGTGTGTGTGTGTGTGTGTGTATCTCTGTGTGTGTGTGTGTGTATCTCTGTGTGTGTGTTTGTATCCCTGTGCGTGTGTGTGTGCGTGTATCTCTGTGTGTGTGTGTGTATCTGTGTGAATGTGTGTGAATGTGTGTGTGTGTGTGTTTGTATCCCTGTGCGTGTGTGTATCTCTGTGTGTGTGTGTATGTGTGAATGTGTCTGTGTGTATGTGTGAATGTGTGTGTGTGTGTGTATCTGTGTGAATGTGTGTGTGTGTGTGTGTGTGTGTGTGTGTGTGTGTGTGTGTGTGTGTGTGTGTGTGTGTGTGTGTGTGTGTGTGTGTGTGTGTGTGTGCTCTACATATCCACGTTCCTTCATCAACTCTCCCTGCAGGTTGGAGTTTGAGACTCAACACACTCGCCTCAAAGCGAAGCTGGGCTACGACGAGGAGCAGCTGGACCAGCAGAGGAAGAAGAGGCAGAAGATAGAAGAGAACATCATCAGGGAGGAGAAACTCGTCGCCGAGCAGAGAAAGGTGCTTGCCACACGCTTTCACCCACGACCCTGCGGTGCTCCTCGCCCGACGGGAGAAACGTCGTCAAGCCAACGCCAATTTTATCCAACTCTGATCTAGACGTCATGCTTTTATCTCGATTTAACAGGATCCAGCAGACGACCTCACGTCACTCCTGTTTTATATTCTCTGCATCAAATTTCGAATTGAATTCAAGATTTCAGTTCTGACTTTTAGAACGTTGCACCGTCAGGCTCCTAAATATGTGTCTGACTTGCTGTGCCCCTGGTACTCCTCCGGTCGCTCCCTGAGGTCCTCGGGCCAGAACCTCCTCACTGTCCCACGGACCCACTTCAAAGCCAGAGGACACTTTGAAGCTGCTGCTCCTAAATTGTGGAACGACCTCCCTTTGTCGCTGATCTGTGGATTCTTTTAAAGTCCCAGTGAAATGTAACACACTACTTTGCAAAAAACCGATAGTTGGGGTTCTACTTGTAAGGTTCCTCCGACTCTGCCCCTCCACTGTTGTCGCATAACAAAGTTATTTGAATTTTGAATCTCCAGCCGAGGAAGTCGGGGGAATCCTTCTTCTTCGTGGGCCATTGTGGGCGGAGCCTATGTGTGACGTCACGAGTTGTGCAGATCTCGATCTGTTTTGTTTACATTGGCTTGTTTCCCTCTTAAATATCAAAGCTTTTACAGTGTTTTGAAGTTATAGTCGGCGTTTTATGAGGCTTGACGAAAGATTGAGCCTGGAAGAGACCAGAGAGGAGAAAAGGAGCACGGGCGGCGGGAGCTAGCTCCTAGCTCGGGCGGCTAGCTCGGGCGGCTAGTAGACGATCAAGTAACACCTGGACTCATCTTCGGTGATTCCGCAGTCAGAAAAGCTCTTGGACGTGTTGGATCCAGGAAGTCGGTCGTTCTGCCAAAAGTCCGGAGCCTCAAAGCCTCAAAGGTGAAAAGTGGCGGCTGCTGAGGCGAGGAGACGAGGACGAATGGAGGACGAAGCGTCTTCTGCTTCCTCAAACATGTTCCAGACGGGGTCACCGATGGCAGAACCACCTTCTGTGTCTTCTTCATCAATCACTGGGTTTGAAATGACCACGATGATGAAATCTGGTTCAATTCAGCCTCTTCGTGGTCAAAACTCTGATCCTCCATAATGTAAACACAACTTGGGCGTGTGCACAACTCGTGATGTCACTCTGTTATTGTCAGAAGCTCCGCCCAGCAGAGGAAATAGCGACGTTTATCGGCTATTTTCTCGCAGATTGTCGTGTTTTAACATTTTACCTTCAGCCAGTTAGCAGGAAAACGTTCTAGAAGAGACACCAGAGAGTTTCGGAGGTGGAACCTTCATTTCACTGGGACTTTAAGAACTTGTAGCTCAACACACCAGTTGGACTGGAGCCTTTCTGCTGCTTTCAGCAGCTGCTCAGGTTTTCCACGATGTTTTGTTTTCCTTGCAGGAGGAGAAGAAGCTGCTGGAGGCGGTGGAGGAGGTGGAGGAGAAGCTGCTGCAGCTGAAGAACCGGGCCGCCGCCAAGAGGAGCCAGCTGGAGGCCGGGAAGGCCGAGCTGGACCAGAAGGTTCTGACGCTTCAGGACATCAACAGGTGAGACGTGTCCTCCTGCTGGGGACCACTGGCTGGAGGACACGTCTCCAACCTGCTCAGGGGACAAGGAGGACCTGTGTCTTACTGCAGATGATGATGATGATGATGCTGATGATGAAGACAACCCTCGTTACCTCGCGCTGCTGCTGCAGTCTGGAGTTTTTATAGTTTAGTATTGAAATTTAGGGAGGGACTGACAGGCCGTCCTGCGGGTGGAGGGACTGACGGGCCGTCCTGCGGGTGGAGGGACTGATGGGTTGTCCTGCTGGCGGAGGTAGAGGGACTGACGGGTTGTCCTGCGGTTGGAGGTGGAGGGACTGACGGGCCGTCCTGCGGGTGGAGGGACTGATGGGTTGTCCTGCAGGCGGAGGTAGAGGGACTGACGGGTTGTGCTGCGGGTGGAGGTGGAGGGACTGACGGGTTGTCCTGCGGGTGGAGGTGGAGGGACTGACGGACCGTCCTGCGGTTGGAGGTGGAGGGACTAACGGGCCGTCCTGCGGGTGGAGGATCTGACGGGCTGTCCTGCGGGTGGAGGGACTGACGGGCCGTCCTGCGGGTGGAGGTGGAGGATCTGACGGGTTGTCCTGCGGGTGGAGGGACTGACTGGGTGTGGTTGTGCCGTCAGGCAGCAGGTGGAGCTCCAGCGCCAGGTGATGTGGGTGGAGAGCGCCCTGGAGCAGAAGCGTCTGGTGAGACACAACATGCTTCTGGCCTGCAAGGTCCAGAACGTGTCCCTCGTCCTGCTGTCGGGGGACCTGAGCCAGATCAGCGAGGTGCAGGTAGGGCCGCGCCGCGCCGCGCCGGCGGCGGATGTGTGGATCCAGACTGACCCCCTCCCCCTCCCCTTCCCTCCGCCCACAGCTGGAGACGGACTCGGAGAGCACCGCCGCCACCGTGGACATCTTCCAGAGAGACGCCCAGCTGGTCCTCGACTACTCCACCGTGGAGGCGGCGCTCAGGGTGAGACGCCGGGCCGTCCCTACGGGGTTCTTCTTCTTCGTTGGTTATGAGGCACTTCCAGAATCCGAAGCAACCAATCAGAATTCAACGCCCGCCCCCAATGTCTGTGATTGGTGGACGACCGTGTCTGTCACGTGGAGAGATTTGAGCAAGCGAGAGAGAGAGAGACAGAGAGAGAGAGAGAGGTTGAGCGCAGAGGAAGAATCTGAGCGCAGAAATGATTTTTGAGCAATGTCAAGTTTTTCTTTGCGTAATTTAAATATTTCCTCAAAATGCTATTAGTGCTCTTGCACAATTTATTTATTTTGCGCTCAAATTTTCCCATCGCTCGCTCAGAATTTTGGCATAAATATAACCCCATACGTCCCGTCCCCACCTCACCTCACCTCACCTCACCTCACCCCTCCCCACCTCACCTCACCTCACCCCTCCCCACATCACCTCACCTCACCTCACCTCACCTCACCTCACCCCTCCCCACATCACCTCACCTCACCCCTCCCCACATCACCCCACCTCACCCCACCTCACCTCACCCCTCCCCACCTCACCTCACCTCACCTCACCTCACCTCACCTCACCCCTCCCCACATCACCTCACCTCACCCCTCCCCACATCACCCCACCTCACCCCACCTCACCTCACCTCACCCCTCCCCACATCACCTCACCTCACCTCACCTCACCCCTCCCCACATCACCTCACCTCACCCCACCCCACCCCACCTCACCCCACCCCACCTCACCTCACCCCACCCCACCTCACCTCACCCCACCTCACCTCACCCCACCTCACCTCACCTCACCCCACCCCACCTCACCCCACCCCACCTCACCTCACCCCACCCCACCCCACCTCACCTCACCCCACCCCACCCCACCTCACCTCACCTCACCTCACCTCACCCCACCCCACCCCACCTCACCTCACCTCACCTCACCCCACCCCACCCCACCTCACCCCACCCCACCTCACCCCACCCCACCTCACCTCACCCCACCTCACCTCACCCCACCCCACCCCACCTCACCTCACCTCACCTCACCCCACCCCACCCCACCTCACCTCACCTCACCTCACCTCACCCCACCCCACCCCACCTCACCCCACCCCACCTCACCTCACCCCACCTCACCCCACCTCACCTCACCTCACCCCACCCCACCTCACCCCACCCCACCTCACCTCACCCCACCCCACCCCACCTCACCTCACCCCACCCCACCTCACCTCACCTCACCTCACCCCACCTCACCCCACCCCACCTCACCTCACCTCACCTCACCTCACCCCACCCCACCTCACCTCACCTCACCCCACCCCACCCCACCTCACCTCACCCCACCCCACCTCACCTCACCTCACCTCACCCCACCCTACCTCACCTCACCCCACCTCACCTCACCTCACCCCACCCCACCTCACCTCACCCCACCCCACCTCACCCCACCTCACCTCACCTCACCCCACCTCACCTCACCTCACCCCACCTCACCTCACCCCACCCCACCTCACCCCACCCTACCTCACCTCACCCCACCCCACCCCACCCCACCTCACCTCACCCCACCCTACCTCACCCCACCCCACCCCACCTCACCTCACCTCACCCCACCTCACCTCACCTCACCCCACCTCACCTCACCCCACCCCACCTCACCCCACCCTACCTCACCTCACCCCACCCCACCCCACCCCACCTCACCTCACCCCACCCTACCTCACCTCACCCCACCCCACCCCACCTCACCCCACCTCACCTCACCCCACCCCACCTCACCTCACCTCACCCCACCCCACCCCACCTCACCTCACCTCACCCCACCTCACCCCACCTCACCTCACCTCACCCCACCCCACCTCACCTCACCTCACCCCACCTCACCTCACCTCACCCCACCCCACCCCACCCCACCTCACCTCACCCCACCCCACCTCACCCCACCTCACCTCACCCCACCTCACCTCACCTCACCTCACCCCACCCCACCTCACCTCACCCCACCTCACCTCACCTCACCCCACCCCACCTCACCTCACCTCACCCCACCTCACCTCACCCCACCCCACCCCACCCCACCCCACCCCACCTCACCTCACCCCACCCCATCCCGCCCTGCGCTGCCCCCTGCTGGCCGGCGGCAGCGTCACTCCCGTTGTGTCTCCACAGAGGATGGAGGGCGACGGGGAGGTGGAGGCGCACCTGAAGCAGCTGAGGGACGCCGTCTCCGCCGCCGAGGCGGCGCTGCACCAAACCGCCGCCCCCAACCTCAAGGCTCTGGAGAAGATGACGGAGCTGAAGGAGAAAGTACTGGGAGTGAGAGAAGGTACGGGAAGAATCTGAACTTCCTCAAAGAACGAGTCTTGAAACGTCTGGACTGACGCTGATGGAGGTGTAGAGTTCTAGATCAGTGTTTTTCAACCACTGCTCCGCGGCACACTGGTGTTTCCGCGAGATCTCGTCAGGGGAGCCGTGGGAATTTATCCAATTTCACATTTTTTTTCTAAAAAAAACATTTGCTCTCACAGCCGCTGTCAGGTATCAGAGCAGTGTGCAGAGTAATCATATATAAATACTGTGGCGAGCGCCGCAGAAGAATTGCTGAGACGAGATTCTTTTCCGCCAGCTGATCACCAGAGGCTTTTATTTTGACATGAACATACACAACCGGAACCTCACAACACATTTGTCACTCCTGGTTGCATCACCAACATCCAACAAACCAAACTAGACGAAATAATGAACTCTCTGAACCGAGGAACAAAAACACAACACAAGCACAAACCAACACACACGATAACCCTCGATAACCTCCGGCAACACACAACCTGAACTCCCATCACGCCCTGCAGCGACCAACTCCGTGATGCTACAATACTCTTCACCACTAGAGGGCAGCACAGAACTTTGCCGGTGAAATGTAAAGTGACAGACGTCAGTGTGGTTCATCTCCACCTCCTGCTACCATCTTGTATCAAAGTACTGTGTCAGTGACAGTGATGGAGAAGTTTTTGAAAACCAGGATCTCAGCTCTTCATCCATCAGGTCCAGGTTTCACACTGAGGGAGGCACTATTAAAAAAAGTCCTTGCTTTCTGGATTTACTGGATTCCTGTTGATAAAACTTTGATGAGAAAGACTTTATATTGTTAATTGAGGCTACAGAGTTAACATTTTAACATTTTCAGGAGGAGGTGTGACTCCAGAGTTTTTCCAAAGAAAAAAGTGTGTCTTGGCTCTAAAAGGTTGAAAAACACTGATGTAGAGGGTTCCAGTAGGTGGAGTCTTAGAGCTTTTTCCGGGTTGCAAAATGTCACTCTCTCCCCCCCCCAGCCTTTGACGCCAGCACCAGAGCAGCCAGGAAGTGCAGTCAGGAGTTCCACCAGGTCAAAGCTCAGCGTTTCCACCGCTTCAGCCAGTGTTTTGAACACGTGTCCGTCGCCGTCGACCAAATCTACAAGAGGCTGTGCAGGAACAGCAGCGCTCAGGTGAGGCGCCGCCGCCGCCACGTCCCGGAGGCTCCGGCTCCACGTCCCGGAGGCCCGACTGACGAGGAAATACCAAAGATATTAGTGCTGGAATATGAGGAGAACCAGTATTACTGCACAATCATTGTTTGTTTGTTTTTTTAGTCCAACTCTTTTTATTGGCATTTTTCAAATCAAATGCAAATGAAATGGTACATTTTGACAGTAATAAAGACCCTCATGCCCCCGCCCCCCCCCCCCCCCCCCCCCCACCCTGCTCAGGTCAAATAACCTTGGACACGTGGCACAAACCTACGATACAAACATAAACATTCGCACACACACTCATACCACGTAAAAGACAGACATTAAAGATTGGGGGGAAAATAACCAAAACAGATAGATAAATAAATAAAATAAACATATAAATAAATAAATAAATAGAAGAGATCATTCCTCATCAGGATCTGGGTATAAATAAATCAAGAGACTTGATATACAACAAAAAGGGATTCCACGAGCTTTAACGAGAACCGGAGTTTTTCCAATTGTAGATTATAGAGGACTTCTGTAATCCAACGAGCGTATGATGGGGGGGGGGGGGGGGGGGTCAGGGGATATGCTGAATATTTTAATGTAACGACGACAAACTGTTTGTTTGGCCTCGTCAATAGAAGTTAGTCTGAAGGAACTGTTGTTGGAGTTGTGAAGGCAAAGCTTTGTGACTGAAGGTTGTGTTTGGCGCCCCCCGCAGGCCATCCTCAGCGCAGACAACCCAGACGAGCCGTACCTGGGCGGCATCAATTACAGCTGCGTGGCTCCGGGGAAGCGCTTCATGTCCATGGACAACCTGTCCGGGGGCGAGAAGGCCATCGCCGCACTCGCCATGATCTTCGCCATCCACAGGTACGACCGGCGCGGCAGGAAGTCTCCAGGAGAAGCTTTTATTGTGAAGCCATGTCACTTCCCTCGTATAAAAAAAAAAAAAGAAAAAAGTTACAGTTTCATTTCATTGACAAAACCCACATGGAAAGAACCTACATAAACATATATGTTTTGATATAGGTTTTGAATATATGTGACATATATAAAATTGGCCATTTTCCTATATTTTATGTACATATATGCACACGTATGTGCATACGTGTACATATGTGGTCATATATGTACATATGTGTACATATGTGTACATAAAATATAGGAAAACGACCAATTTTATATATGTCACATATATTCAAAACCTATATTAAAACATATATGTTTATATAGGTTCTTTCCATGGGGGTATGTGGCATATATATGCATAGATGCAGCATATATATTGTCATATGTGCAGCATATATGCGCACATATGCTGCATATATGTGCATATAGGTTTCATATATGTGCATATATCCTCATATAGGTTCTTTCCATGTGGGAAGTTCCAGTTGTTTTGGTTTTAGAAGGAAAAACTGATTCCGTACGGTCTTCCTGCTACGTTTGGAGGAATGTGGCATCAGGGGCTTAAAAGATGGCCGACAAGGTTACGTTTTTGTTTGTGTGTATCCCGGGTCGTATGAAATCTTCGGGGACGATCTGTCGTCATCAAGGATTAATCCGTTAGATTTTAGGACGTTAACGACGAAACATTTCTGAATAAATCCCAGAAAACTGTGAAATAAAGCTCCTGTACAAAGTGGATGAGAGGCTCCTGGTGGAGGAAGTCAAAGGAGATCTGTTGCCATGGAGACGCTCAGTGTTTCACAGTGATGTCGCGGCCTGACAGGCTAGTTAGCATCGATTTGAGCTAACGGCTATCATGAGTCCAACTTGGTTCCAGAAACAAATGTGGTGTTGGTGAAGGTCTGCGTTCTACCGAGTGTCGCTCCAGTTTTATGTTTCTATTGGACACGACTTTGCGTGACACTGCGGACACACCACATCTGTCTCGGACCACATCTGTATCTCCTCTCTCTTTTACTTTCACGGTCTTTTGACGGCGGTTTCTTTCTGTCGTGCCGTCGGTGTCGGCGTGACCGTTAGCGCTCCTCACTTGTTTGTGTCCCTCCTCGCAGCTTCCGTCCCGCTCCGTTCTTCATCTTGGACGAGGTGGACGCCGCCCTGGACAACACCAACATCAGCAAGGTCAGCCTCTGTCCCCGAACGTCACAGTCCGCTTCACCAGCCGCCGTTCCACCGAGGCACGTTCTCTTGTGTTGCTCTCACATCGATTTCCATCTATCTATCCATCATCTATCCCTCCATCCATCTTGCCGTACTCTTTTCAAAGTAAAAGTCATGTTGTGGCCTGGTGCCAGTCTATGACCTAATGGTTGGCGACCCCTGCTGGACGTATAGTGAAGAGAGAGCGAGATAAGAGATACGCCTTGATTGATCTCACAAAGGAGAAAGTTACTTGTTACATTCTGCTCTTAAGTACTCATGAGTAGGAAAGACAAGGAACAAGTGTTTAAAAAAAACAACCTGATTTCACGCTTCTAAAACCGTCTCATGTGGACGACAGTCCAGACACATCTGGTTCAGGTGAACCAGGTTCTGGTGTGGACGACAGTCCAGACACATCTGGTTCCTGGTGTGGACGACAGTCCAGACACATCTGGTTCAGGTGAACCAGATTCTGGTGTGGACGACAGTCCAGACACATCTGGTTCCTGGTGTGGACGACAGTCCAGACACATCTGGTTCCTGGTGTGGACGACAGTCCAGACACATCTGGTTCAGGTGAACCAGGTTCTGGTGTGGACGACAGTCCAGACACATCTGGTTCAGGTGAACCAGGTTCTGGTGTGGACGACAGTCCAGACACATCTGGTTCCTGGTGTGGACGACAGTCCAGACACATCTGGTTCCTGGTGTGGACGACAGTCCAGACACATCTGGTTCAGACGACAGTCCAGACACATCTGGTTCCTGGTGTGGACGACAGTCCAGACACATCTGGTTCAGGTGAACCAGGTTCTAGTGTGGACGACAGTCCAGACACATCTGGTTCCTGGTGTGGACGACAGTCCAGATACATCTGGTTCCTGGTGTGGACGACAGTCCAGACACATCTGGTTCAGGTGAACCAGGTTCTGGTGTGGACGACAGTCCAGACACATCTGGTTCCTGGTGTGGACGACAGTCCAGATACATCTGGTTCAGGTGAACCAGGTTCTAGTGTGGACGACAGTCCAGACACATCTGGTTCCTGGTGTGGACGACAGTCCAGACACATCTGGTTCCTGGTGTGGACGACAGTCCAGACACATCTGGTTCCTGGTGTGGATGACAGTCCAGACACATCTGGTTCAGGTGAACCAGGTTCTGGTGTGGACGACAGTCCAGACACATCTGGTTCCTGGTGTGGACGACAGTCCAGACACATCTGGTTCAGGTGAACCAGGTTCTGGTGTGGACGACAGTCCAGACACATCTGGTTCAGGTGAACCAGGTTCTGGTGTGGACGACAGTCCAGACACATCTGGTTCCTGGTGTGGACGACAGTCCAGACACATCTGGTTCAGGTGAACCAGGTTCTGGTGTGGACGACAGTCCAGACACATCTGGTTCCTGGTGTGGATGACAGTCCAGACACATCTGGTTCAGGTGAACCAGGTTCTGGTGTGGACGACAGTCCAGACACATCTGGTTCAGGTGAACCAGGTTCTGGTGTGGACGACAGTCCAGACACATCTGGTTCAGGTGAACCAGGTTCTGGTGTGGACGACAGTCCAGACACAGCTGGTTCAGGTGAACCAGGTTCTGGTGTGGACGACAGTCCAGACACATCTGGTTCCTGGTGTGGACGACAGTCCAGACACATCTGGTTCAGGTGAACCAGGTTCTGGTGTGGACGACAGTCCAGACACATCTGGTTCCTGGTGTGGACGACAGTCCAGACACATCTGGTTCAGGTGAACCAGGTTCTGGTGTGGACGACAGTCCAGACACATCTGGTTCAGGTGAACCAGGTTCTGGTGTGGACGACAGTCCAGACACATCTGGTTCCTGGTGTGGACGACAGTCCAGACACATCTGGTTCCTGGTGTGGACGACAGTCCAGACACATCTGGTTCAGGTGAACCAGGTTCTGGTGTGGACGACAGTCCAGACACATCTGGTTCAGGTGAACCAGGTTCTGGTGTGGACGACAGTCCAGACACATCTGGTTCCTGGTGTGGACGACAGTCCAGACACATCTGGTTCCTGGTGTGGACGACAGTCCAGACACATCTGGTTCAGGTGAACCAGGTTCTGGTGTGGACGACAGTCCAGACACATCTGGTTCAGGTGAACCAGGTTCTGGTGTGGACGACAGTCCAGACACATCTGGTTCCTGGTGTGGATGACAGTCCAGACACATCTGGTTCAGGTGAACCAGGTTCTGGTGTGGACGACAGTCCAGACACATCTGGTTCAGGTGAACCAGGTTCTGGTGTGGACGACAGTCCAGACACATCTGGTTCAGGTGAACCAGGTTCTGGTGTGGACGACAGTCCAGACACATCTGGTTCAGACGACAGTCCAGACACATCTGGTTCCTGGTGTGGACGACAGTCCAGACACATCTGGTTCAGGTGAACCAGGTTCTGGTGTGGACGGACCCTCAATAACTTGGTGGTACACAACAGTTACTCGGTAGTCGGCGACACAGTGGACGACGGTTGCAGCCGTAACGGTAACCATGGCGACCTTTGGGGAGAGAAGCGTGTGTGCGCTGGTTGACTGCAGCGGTTCCTCGGTTCCAGGTGACCCAGTTCATCCGGGAGGAGTGCAGCGGCAACATGCAGATCATCGCCATCTCGCTGAAGGAGGAGTTCTTCTCTCAAGCCGACGCCCTGCTGGGAGTTTACTCCGACGTAAGAGTAGCTAACGGTAGCGGTAACATTGGCTGGCGGACGCAGGCGCTAAGTTCTGACGCTCCCCCCCCTTCTTCTAGTTTGATGAGTTCATGTTCAGCCGCGTTCTGACCCTGGACCTGCGGCCGTTTCCTGTGAAGGACGAGATCTGCGTCGAGTCCAGAGCCGACGGACCTCCGGACAGCAAAGTGGAGCCGTGAAGCCTCTAGCCCTAACCTCCGCCGTTCCTCCAAGTTCCTCCAAGTTCCTCCATGTTCTCCGGTTCTCGGAGTCTCCCTGCTGGCCGGTTGTTTTCCTGGTGGGGTAAAAGTTTCCTGGGATTATATTTGCGCCACAATCCGGAGCGCGTGAAAGTTGGAAGCACAGAACAAAATAAAGGTTAGTCTGAGCAAACAAGACTACACACACACACACACACACACACACACACTGGGTTTTAGTTCTCGCCCTCCTGCAGATAAACTCCCTCAGCTCTGCCGTCACACCACCTCCTCTCAGCACACTGTAAATGTGACCCCCCCCCCCCAAAAAAAAAACCACCCATCCAATCACAGACTTGCACAGGGTCGTTCTGATTGGCTGATTAAATCCTATCGGGTCGTTATTTTTGGCTTCTCAGAAGCGTCGTTCGGAGACGAGACCTAAAATCAACAGGTTTGTACTTTGTGTTTGGTTACGACACGTTTTTAGTGAGTATTTTTTTATCATGCTCAAAAAAAAGTGCCGTTATCCAGTTTAAACTGCTAAACTCTGTTGATTTAGGAATCAGCGACCTGATTGGATAGAATCAGCCAATCAGAACAAGCTCGTACGAGTCTGATCGGACCGTCTGGGTTCCAATAGTCACAAACAAAATTATGTTTTTTTTCTTTGGTCCAGTTTGGTTTTTCTTACTTTAGATTTTACACTGCTCTCCGGATTGTGGCACAAATATAATTCCACACAGTTTGAACCTCGAGAACTTTTGTAGTTTGTGATTTCAAATATGACTTTCATTAAATCGACATTACAGAAAATACACTGAAAGGTTGTCTTGCTGTGAATTGAACCCTACGGTGGCCCAGAAGGGTTATAGGGTTAGGTTAGGGGTATAGGGTTAGGTTAGGGTTATAGGGTTAGGTTAGGGGTATAGGGTTAGATTAGGGGTATAGGGTTAGGTTCGGGGTATAGGGTTAGAGTTATAGAGTTAGGTTAGGGTTATAGGGTTAGGTTAGAGGTATAGGGTTAGGTTAGGGGTATAGGGTTAGGTTTGAGTTATAGGGTTAGGCTAGGGTTATAGGGTTAGGTTAGAGTTATAGGGTTAGGTTAGAGTTATAGGGTTAGGCTAGGGTTATAGGGTTAGGTTAGAGTTATAGGGTTAGGCTAGGGTTATAGGGTTAGGTTAGGGTTATAGGGTTAGTTTAGGGGTATAGGGTTAGGTTAGGGTTATAGGGTTAGGTTAGGGTTATAGGGTTAGGTTAGAGTTATAGGGTTAGGCTAGGGTTATAGGGTTAGGTTAGAGTTATAGGGTTAGGCTAGGGTTATAGGGTTAGGTTAGGGTTATAGGGTTAGGTTAGAGTTATAGGGTTAGGCTAGGGTTATAGGGTTAGGTTAGAGTTATAGGGTTAGGCTAGGGTTATAGGGTTAGGTTAGGGTTATAGGGTTAGTTTAGGGGTATAGGGTTAGGTTAGGGTTATAGGGTTAGGTTAGGGTTATAGGGTTAGGTTAGAGTTATAGGGTTAGGCTAGGGTTATAGGGTTAGGTTAGAGTTATCGGGTTAGGCTAGGGTTATAGGGTTAGGTTAGGGTTATAGGGTTAGGTTAGAGTTATAGGGTTAGGCTAGGGTTATAGGGTTAGGCTAGGGTTATAGGGTTAGGTTAGGGTTATAGGGTTAGGTTAGGGTTATAGGGCTAGGTTAGGGTTAGTTTAGGGTTATAGGGTTAGGTTAGGGTTATAGGGTTAGTTTAGAGTTATAGGGTTAGGTTAGGGTTATAGGGTTCGGTGGGCTGATTCAAGCTTTGATTTTCATGCTTAATATTATCAATAGTGTTTTTCTATGTAGTTGCACATAAAGATCTTTTTCGCCCCCGTTTACAACGTTCCAAGTGAAAACTCATGGTTTCTGCGGGGTTCTTTTTGGAAGAGTTGTGTTTTCCCCGTTTCCACCGAGTTGGAATATTTTCACGCTAAAAATATGACCCGTAAGTCAAACCTGACCTCCAGTGGACGAGGTTGAGGATAATCAGATACCACCCTACAAGGTAACTAAATAAACAAAGAAATCAGGGACAACTCTTAGTAACTAAGTTGTGAAGACACGAGGCTGTGATGGTGGACGGTGGGTCCACTGCGTCGTTCATTATATAACCGTATCTCCGCTCGTTGACATGCAAGACCGTGACGTTTTACCACCACTGCCACATGTTTGCTACTTTAACCGTCACTGACCAAGGTCACATTCATTCATGAAGCGTTTACTGAAAGAGACAAAGTATCTTGGGGGGGGTTTCTTCACTTTCCACCCGCCTCCGTCAGATGAAGTGGGTGTGTAAGAGTACCGACACGAGTACTGACACGAGTACTGACACGAGGGTGACGAGGTACGAAGTGGGCACAGGGATGTTCAGAAGCTTTATCTTTATGGAGGGGTTGTAGATGACGAGGGGCGGGGGAGGGGCGGGGCGGGATGCTATCTGCTGGGGTAAAGTGGACCATCTGATCGGGGGGGGAGGGGGGGGGGGCAGTGGTGGCGATGGCTTCCTGGTAGTGTCGTTAAAAATAGACTGAAGGCTGGAAACATTTGGAAAGAAAGGAAACCTGAGATAAGGACCCGTCCCAGATGTGTTGATACGCTTCAATAACTTTCGCACTCGTGTTCTTTATCAGTTGCTGTGATAAAGAACAATAAGATAGAATTTTTCAAATATAGAAAAACAAGTCCAACAAAGAGACTGAAGGAAGACAATGTGTTAACAAACAGGATCTCGTAGGACGGCGACTTTTCAACGGAACAAAAATATTAAAACCCAACATTAGGTTTTTCCCCGTTACACAAATATGGCCACTGTGACCGCAGACCAAATGGGACCGAAGTTTTTGCCAAAGGCAAACGGGAGGGTAGAGGCCCCGTAGAAAGAGTTTGGGATCAAGCTCTAATCTGATTGAGAGGATGTCCTGCAGTTAATCTAACCTCTTCCCAAAACTGCCTTGCTCCCGGGCACTGCCATCGGCAGAGGAAGATAGTGCCCTTATCTACACCACACCTGTTGCAAGTGTCTGAGACTTTTTCTAACTCTGGAGTTTTTGAACTCTCTGGAGTTCAACTCAAGAGCAACATCTTGTTCGGGAATATCCGGTGGTTTGGGACCGTCGACAGTAAGGCGTCCGTGAAGGACGAGCTTTGTCACGGTGCGGGTTGTGTCACGCGATGCCGCGGCACGTGGCAATGAATCACAATAAACCTCTAGTGTGTTCACTATCGCTGAAAATTTTGAAGTGTTTTCCTTTAACTTCAGAGTCGCAGCTCTTATCAAAACGCTGCCGAGATAAAAGACGGGGCCCGGAGATAAGATCACAATAGCCAAGGTGATAGCCGGATTTTATGGAGAGTGTCCCAACTCTTTATGAACGCCGTGTCCTCGTCACATCCAGGAAAAATAAACTTACCCCTGCGCTGAAGTCGGTGATCGTCCAGAGGACGGTACAAGATGTTGAACTTGTGCTGACCTGGGATCAACTCTTATCTGTGACGGCTGCTTCCTGTGTTGAAATCTGCTGACTCCCGAAACCGACACAACCATGTATTTAATACAGAAAAAAACACTTTTTTCTTATCGGAACGCTCCTGTCCGGTCAGAGATAGGGTGCCGAGGAGGAACGAGTCACTCGGTCAGTCTGATAGTCGGTCATTCGGTCGACCTACCGACCGACCAGTGAACCAACTTGACAAACCAACCAACTGGCTGAACAACCAACCAAGTGTTGAGTTGCACCGTCTGAGGCCCAGCGGCAGAAAGCAAAACTTACCTGTGAACCGGTTCAAGAGGGAGCCAGTGGTCCTCGTTCCAGATACTGGACTTCTCATTGGCGGTACCTTGGAGGGATCACTTGATCAGGTGCAAAGGGTCTCGAGGAGTCGGGTGGACTTAAAGCAAGAGCGTAGACGGTGGAAGCCCCCCAAGGGCTGACCTCATTCGTCCATCAGTCCCGGGGTTGTGACCCCGTAGTCAAGGGTAACCCTGGACCACCGGTGAACAAGGGTAGTGATGGTGCCTGGCGAGCACCACGGGGACGGGAGGACAGTGTTGTGACTCGGAACAAATGAAGTAGAGGCCATTGAGGGACCTCGCCTCTCGATGGGGGGGGGTCGTAGGACTGAGTGGTGAAGTCCAATGGGAACAGACGGTACTGGGGTTTGGACCGACTGTCTGAAGGGACTGAGGGGAATCTGTAGTAGTTTGGGTCGCCAGGAACCACCTGACTGCAGGGGTACCTGCCCTCTTCTCCGGGGGGGACTTGGGGTAGTTTCTACGGTCCCTGCCTTGCCGCAGTAGAATCGGTTCAGTACGTACCTCGGTGTGGTCTTATATCACCTAATGTGCCATACGAGGCCACTTTAGGGTCAGAAATGTACCAAACATACACATATTAAATCAAAGCAGATCATCATCAAGGTGTGGTTGAACTCTAGTGGGACTCGGGGAAGGTTCCAGAGATCTGCAGTGACCCGGAGGTCGAGGAGTGGCTGGAGCTAATCTTTCATAACTGCTCGTGTCCATAACGACCCGGAGTTTTACTGCTGCGCTGCCATAAAGACGACCTTCATAGACGCACGATGCTCCTCCTATAAATTCTAACCACAGTGTAAAACACAACAGCGATTACAATGGTACAACGGTGGTTATACCTCCATGGCTGTATAACGAACGAGTGACGAACCTTTGGCCTCAAATCAAAGTTCATTTACAAGACAAGACAAATACTTTATTGTCCCCAGAGAGAAAGTCTTCATGATTTGTTTGTGTCATTATGTTTGAAGACTGACCAACAATTAAAGGTCCAACAATTCTACAAATAGTCAGTCAGTCGTTGCTGCATTTTATTTCTAATGCATTTTAACTTTAAAAGTGCTAAAGTTGCTCTTGAGTTGGTATGAGATCAGTTTTGTTTGTTTGTTTGTTTGTCAGGCTTCAACCTGGATCTGCATATACATGTTGAATATTTCTCAATAAACATTAAAACATTCTACATAAATATATAATAGAACATTTTGAGTTATCCAGTTATTTAAATTAAATGAGAAGAAATGATCTGAGGAGTCAGTGAACATGACGGAAACGTGCAAGAAAGAAAAATACTAACGAAATAGATTTAAAAATAAAATTCAGTGACACTTTCTTATTGAATTTTTTTTTGTTTTTTTTTTTGTTACGAAACTCAACTCAACTCAACTTTATTTATAAAGCGCTTTAAAAGCAGCCGTGGCTGAGACAAAGTGCTGTACATTGAAATAAAAATATAAGAGGCAAAGTAAAAGCATTTAAAACAATAAAAACAATCAGATGGTAAAACAATAAACAAAACATAATTTAGTTACAAAAGGTGTATTTATTTTCAATTTCTAGAATTTTGCATAGATCTCTTCTTACATCCAGTCTTTTTCCCACAAAAAGCCTTTGAAAAGATTGTTTAACAGAACGTATCTGTGAATTTGTTGGTTTTTATTGAATATTTGAAAACATGATTAGGTGAGAAGAACATTTCCTGAAAAAAAACACTAACTGTAATCCTACCCCCAAAAATAATGCATGTTAAACAGCATTAAAATGAAAAAACAATCTAACATATGTTTAAAAGCTGTCGTAGGTAAATGAACTCATTTTTTTAGAGCTGATCTAATAGAAGCAGGTACAAAAACCAGCGTTTATCCTTCTCCTGTGGGGGGGGGGGTCCTCTCTGCATGCCCTGTCTGGTGCCTTTTTTGTTGTTGGTTGTTTTTTTTTTTTCTTCCTGTTTTTGTTGTGTTTTTTGTTTTTTTTGTGTTTCGTTCTGTTTTTCTCTTTTTTTTTTTCTTTGTCAATCAAGTTGTTGTTTGCTTTTTCTGTTGTTGTTGTTGGTGTTTTTTTTTTCCTCTTCCTATTTTTGTCTGTTTTAGTTTTTTTGTGTGTGTTTCGTTCTGTTTTTTCCTTTTTTTTTTTCTTTGTCAATCAAGTTGTTTGCTTGTTTTTGTTGTTGTTGGTATTTTTTTTTTTTTCTCTTCCTGTTTTTGTTTGTTTTTTTGTGTGTGTGTTTCGTTCTGCTTTTCTCTTTTTTTTCTTTCTCAATCAAGTTGTTTGCTTTTTTTGTTGGTGTTTTTTTGTTTGTTTTTTCTCTTCCTGTTTTTTTTGTGTTTCGTTCTGTTTTTCTCTTCTTTTTTTTTCTTTCTTTCTTTGTTTTGTGTCCTTTTGTTTTTGCTTTTGTTATAATTGTTGTGATTACTTAGTTTTTTGCTCTGTTGTTGTTCAGGCTGGTTTCATCCCATGGCAGCTGGAAAATATTCAGATCACTGTGTTATTAAAAAGAAAAAGAAAAATGTATGTAGCACTAACAAGGGTATTGTATGTTTCTCCCCACCAAGTCTCTCTCTATCTTTCCCCTCCTCTCCTCTATTCCTCCACCTCTCACTCTGGTTTCTACAAAGTTTCTCCTGTTGTAGAGTTTTTCTTTCCACAGTCACAAACAAACCTCATGTGGATGTTGTGTTTTTCTATTTCCTCTGTAAAAGCACATTGGAACGACTGTAATGTATTGAAAAATCTCCTTTAAAAAAAAAGAAAAAAGAAAAACCAGCGTTGCTGTTTGCGCTCCGCGACCCGCCAGAGTTAATGTGTAGCGTCCAGCGGGCGGAGCGACTCCACCCGCCGCTTCATATACAGCCTCCGCCGCGCCGCCGCGCCGCAAATCCCTACCCAGCCGCACGCCGAGCGCCGTCATGGGCAAAGGCTTCTTCGTCAGCAAGCCGCTGGCCGTCCTGGGCGTGGTGGTGGCGGCGGCCGCCATCGCCACCATCATCGCCCTGTCGGTGGTCTACGCGCAGGAGAAGGACAAGAACGGGCAGACGAACGGCGGCGGCGGCGGCACCACCGCCAAGCCCCCCGTCACCACCGCCAAGCCCCCCGTCACCACCGCCAAGCCCCCCGTCACCACCCCCGCCCCCTCGGACAAGCCCTGGGACCAGTACCGGCTGCCCAAGACCCTGAAGCCCCTCTACTACAACCTGACCCTGTGGCCCCGGCTGACCCCGGAGGACGGCACCCAGCTCTACTTCTTCACCGGTGAGGCCGCCGCCGCCACCGCGTTTATCGCCCTCCGATACGGGCGTGTGACTTTTACACGCGCTTTCCTTGTTTTGCCGATAATTCAGTTTATAGTCGTGATACTGACGATAACTGACGGTTTATGAGCGACGGCCTGGTCTTGAGGCGTCGGCTCGCTTGATTGCGCCGGCGTTGGGATGGACGGGCCGCTCCACTTTGTCAAAATTTCAAAAAAAAAAAAAAAAAAAAAAAGGAAGCAAAAATCTACTTTTTTTTACCTTTTAGTAACAATTTACAGATTAATTGTTACTGGATCTAGATTAATCATGACTGGATTTAGATTAATTATTACTGGATTTAGATTAATTATTACTGGATTTAAATTAATCATGACTGGATTTAGATTAATTATTACTGGATTTTGATTAATCATGACGGGATTTAAATTAATCATTGCTGGATTTAGATTAATCATTACTGGATTTAGATTAATCATAAATGGATTTAAATTAATTATTACTGGATTTAGATTAATCATTACTGGATTTAGATTTGTCATTACTGGATTTAGATTAATCATTACTGGATTTAGATTTGTCATTACTGGATTTAGATTAATCATTACTGGATTTAGATTTGTCATTACTGGATTTAGATTAATCATTACTGGATTTAGATTAATCATTAATGGATTTAAATGAGTTATTACTGGATTTAGATTAATCATTACTGGATTTATATTAATCATTTCTGGATTTAGATTAATCATGACTAGAGTTAAATTAATTATGACTGGATTTAGATTAATCATGACTGGATTTTGATTAATCATTACTGGATTTTGATTAATTATTACTGGATTTAAATTAATCATTACTGGATTTAGATTAATTATTACTGGATTTAGATTAATCATGACTGGATTTTGATTAATCATGACTGGATTTAGATTAATCATTACCTAATGGCAGTTGGATCCATTTCGCAGTGTGTTTCATTATATTTCTTCAGGTTTTCGAGGTTGTGGAATTTGACACAGGTTCCATTTGGCCGTTTGTTTGTTTGTGTCTCGTTTTGAAAGGTTTTATTTTCTCTGACTTTCGGTGTTTCTGTTGAGTTTGGACGGGAATCTGACCTAAGACTGTTCATCTTCCTGGTTCTGGACTGGGCCCAGACTGGTTTCTTGTTGGGTACTGGGTTAGAACTAGTCTGGGACAAGGGATTTGGGTTTTTGGACTTGTGTGAATCTGGTCCTTCGAGTTTGTGTGAAACGGTTGATGGTTTTAACTTCTGACTCGGGTCGGTTCCCAAATCGGTGAGAACCTCTAACCAGTCTACAATCGTCTCCGCTTCAGTCCTGCTGGTTCTGGGCCTCTGCTGCCGCGTCTGACCCGGTTCTGGTGGCGTTTCAGGTGAATCCTTCGTGGAGTTTGAGTGTGTGGTGGAGACCGACCTCATCCTGATCCACTCCAACAAGCTGAACTACACCAACATGGCCAACGGACAGAAGGCCTCGCTGGCCGCGGTGTCCGGGGCCGACACGGCTCCGGCCATCACGTCCTCCTGGCTCCAGACCGAGACCCAGTTCCTCGTTCTGCAACTGGGCGGGAAACTGGCCAAAGGCGCCACGTACCGCCTGAGCACCGTGTTCAGGGGGGAGCTGGCCGACGACCTGGGGGGCTTCTACCGGAGCGAGTACGTGCAGGACGGACAGAAGAAGTAAGTCAACGTTAATACTCCCGAAGGAAGACGGAGTACCGGTACTCCGAGCAGTGTCGGACCTGTTGGAACCCGGTGTCAGATAGAAACCTTGTGGAATTGTGACCCGCCCCCATATGTCTCTAGACCTTACTCACGAATGGAACAGATGATATAACGTTAAAATAGACTTGGGGTCGATATTCTAGAGCTTGGAAAAGTCCTATGTCTCCTATTGAGTTATGAAAATAATACAAGCATAAAAATGTACCTCTTGCATGTGTAATCTAAGTAATACTCCTTTAGTATTGTTTAATCTTTACATTTTATTTTAGGAATTTATGTAAAAAAAAAAAAATGATATATATATATTAATTTCTCTAGAATATTTTTATTAGCAAAAGTAAAGTTTCATATTGGGGGTCAAAATTCTATTGGTAGGGGGGAATTTTTTTATACTGGAAAAGTGACCCGGGGTCAGAATTCTATATAGAAAAGTGACCCGGGGTCAGAACTCTATATAGAAAAGTGACCCGGGGGTCAGAATTCGATATAGAAAAGTGACCCGGGGTCAGAACTCTATATAGAAAAGTGACCCGGGGTCAGAACTCTATATAGAAAAGTGACCCGGGGTCAGAATTCTATATAGAAAAGTGACCCTGGGGTCAGAATTCGATATAGAATAGTGACCCGGGGGTCAGAATTCTATATAGAAAAGTGACCCGGGGTCAGAACTCTATATAGAAAAGTGACCCAGGGTCAGAATTCTATATAGAAAAGTGACCTGGGGGTCAGAACTCTATATAGAAAAGTGACCCGGGGTCAGAATTCTATATAGAAAAGTGACCCTGGGGTCAGAATTCGATATAGAATAGTGACCCGGGGGTCAGAATTCTATATAGAAAAGTGACCCGGGGTCAGAACTCTATATAGAAAAGTGACCCGGGGTCAGAACTCTATATAGAAAAGTGACCCGGGGGTCAGAATTCGATATAGAAAAGTGACCCGGGGTCAGAACTCTATATAGAAAAGTGACCCGGGGTCAGAACTCTATATAGAAAAGTGACCCGGGGGTCAGAATTCGATATAGAAAAGTGACCCGGGGTCAGAACTCTATATAGAAAAGTGACCCGGGGTCAGAACTCTATATAGAAAAGTGACCCGGGGTCAGAATTCTATATAGAAAAGTGACCCGGGGGTCAGAATTCTATATAGAAAAGTGACCCGGGGGTCAGAATTCTATATAGAAAAGTGACCCGGGGGTCAGAATTCTATATAGAAAAGTGACCCGGGGGTCAGAATTCTATATAGAAAAGTGACCCGGGGTCAGAATTCTATATAGAAAAGTGACCCGGGGTCAAGATAACCACACCCAAAAATGTGTCGGAACTTTCTTCTCGCCCCCTGACGATGGTCGTTGGGTCTTTTCTGCGATGGGTCGACTTGTTGCTGACGCCTGTTACCATGGTAACTGGGCGGACGTCTCCGGTTCCCGTTATTCCAGCTGAGTCAGCATATTGATCGTAATTCCTCCAGACCCGATACCGGTGTCGGTGCTTCTCTGGTTAGTACGACTCCAGTACATTTAAAACGGTCGTACCTCTCAGACTATTGGCCACGCCCCCTTCACCCCCCCCCCACCCCCTACCCCACACCGGTTGCCGCTTTGTCTGACGCCTCGTCGCCCCTCAGGGTCGTCGCCACCACGCAGATGCAGCCGACAGACGCCAGGAAGGCGTTTCCCTGCTTCGACGAGCCGGCCATGAAGGCCTACTTCAACATCATCCTGATGCACGACCTGAAGTCGGACGCTCTGTCCAACGGCAAGGCGCTGGGTGAGTCCCACCCCAGAGACCCTGGATCCGGGGGGGGGGGAGGGAGGAGGGGGGTTGGGGGGTGTTCGCCCCCTCCGGTTTCCGAGCTCACGCTCCGTCCGCAGACCAAACTCTTGTGACGAACAACCGAAGGCGTCTCTTGAGGAGTTGCTTGTCTTCGTCCCCAGGGACGACGGAGGTGGTCCAGGACGGTGTCGCCGCGTTGAGGACGGTGTTCGAGCGGACGGAGAAGATGTCCACGTACCTGCTGGCCTTCATCGTCAGCGACGACTTCGACCACATCGAGGAGATCGTCGACGGCGTCGCGGTAAACGAGAGATCGCTTCTCGCTCCCGGCGGGAAGTCGCTGACTCGTCCGGCATCACGATGCCGGAGACACGGTTTTCCCCCGGGAGCCCCGTCGCCTGACTTTCTTCTTTTTTTTGTTGCTATTTTATTCTTTCCTTTTATTGTTTTGGGGTGGAATTATTAAAAGTCTGCCAATATTTAAATAAATATGCAATTAAAAGGAGAGGGGAGGGGAGGATAGAGGAGAGGAGAGGATAGAGGGGAGGATAGAGAAGAGGAGAGGGGAGGATGGAGGAGAGGGGAGGATAGAGGAGAGGGGAGGATAGAGGAGAGGGGAGGATAGAGGAGAGGGGAGGATGGAGGAGAGGGGAGGATAGAGAAGAGGAGAGGGGAGGATAGAGGAGAGGAGAGGGGAGGATAGAGGAGAGGGGAGGATAGAGAAGAGGAGAGGGGAGGATAGAGGAGAGGAGAGGATAGAGAAGAGGGCAGGATAGAGGGGAGGAGAGGAGAGGGGAGGATGGAGGAGAGGGGAGGATAGAGAAGAGGAGAGGGGAGGATAGAGGGGAGGATAGAGGAGAGGAGAGGATAGAGGGGAGGATAGAGAAGAGGAGAGGATAGAGGGGAGGATAGAGAAGAGGAGAGGGGAGGATGGAGGAGAGGGGAGGATAGAGGGGAGGATAGAGGAGAGGAGAGGGGAGGATGGAGGAGAGGAGAGGATAGAGGGGAGGATAGAGGAGAGGGGAGGATAGAGGATAGAGGGGAGGATAGAGGAGAGGGGAGGATGGAGGAGAGGAGAGGATAGAGGAGAGGGGAGGATAGAGAAGAGGAGAGGGGAGGATGGAGGAGAGGAGAGGATAGAGGAGAGGGGAGGATGGAGGAGAGGAGAGGATAGAGAAGAGGAGAGGGGAGGATAGAGGAGAGGAGAGGGGAGGATGGAGGAGAGGAGAGGATAGAGGAGAGGGGAGGATGGAGGAGAGGAGAGGATAGAGAAGAGGAGAGGGGAGGATAGAGGAGAGGAGAGGAAAGACTGGGTGGGAAGATAGTTACAATACCCTTGTTAGCGCTACATACATTTTTCTTTTTTCTCTCTTTTTTTCTTCATTATAACACAATAATCACAGATCCAAATATTTTCCTAACCGCCACGAGATCAAACCAGCCTGAGCAACGACAGAGCAAAAACCAAAATAATCACAACAATGATAGCAAAGACAAAAACAAACAAACAAACCAAAACAACAACAACATGATTTTGATAATTGACAGAACGCTAGCCTGACTGTCCCGTGTGTCTCCAGATCAGGATCTACGCCCGCCGGCCGGCGATCCAGGCCGGCCAGGGAGCCTACGCCCTGAGCAAGACCGGACCCATCCTCAAGTTCTTTGAGAACTACTACAACTCCTCCTACCCGCTGCCCAAATCCGGTGAGTCCTTCATTCTACCACCGGACACTTCACGGCAAACGGGAAACAAAGCTAGCGTCACAAAAATGTTTCCATTTTGGGGAAAAATCACGATAAAGAAAAACGGAAACAAGCGAGAGTCACAAAATTTTTCCATTTTGGAAAAACAAATCACGATAAAGAAAAACGGGAACAAGCTAGCGTCACAAAAAATTTTCCATTTTGGGAAAAAATCACGATAAAGAAAAACGGAAACAAGCTAAAGTCACAAAAATGGTTCCATTTTGAAAAAACAAATCACGATAAAGAAAAACGGGAACAAGCGAGAGTCACAAAAAAATGTCCATTTTCGAAAAAAAATCACGATAAAGAAAAACGGAAACAAGCTAAAGTCACAAAATGTTCCCGTTTTCGAAAAAAAACCAAATCACGATAAAGAAAAACGGGAAAAAAGCGAGAGTCACAAAATGTTTCCATTTTGAAAAAACAAATCACGATAAAGAAAAACGGGAACAAGCTAGCATCACAAAAATGGTTCCATTTTGAAAAAACAAATCACGATAAAGAAAAACGTGAACAAGCTAGCGTCAGAAAAATGTTTCCATTTTGGAAAAACAAATCACGATAAAGAAAAACGGGAACAAGCGAGAGTCACAAAAAAATTTTCATTTTCAAAAAAAAATCACGATAAAGAAAAACGGAAACAAGCTAAAGTCACAAAATTTTCCCATTTTCGAAAAAAAAAAAAATCACGATAAAGAAAAACGGGAAAAAAGCGAGTCACAAAATGTTTCCATTTTGGAAAAACAAATCACGATAAAGAAAAACGGAAACAAGCTAAAGTCACAAAATTTTTCCATTTTGGAAAAACAAATCACGATAAAGAAAAACGTGAACAAGCTAGCGTCAGAAAAATTTTTCCATTTTGGAAAAACAAATCACGATAAAGAAAAATGGGAAACAAAACTAGAGTCACAAAATGTTTCCATTTTGAAAAAACAAATCACGATAAAGAAAAACGGGAACAAGCTAGTGTCACAAAAAATTTTCCATTTTGGAAAAACAAATCACGATAAAGAAAAACGTGAACAAGCTAGCGTCACAAAAATTTTTCCATTTTGGAAAAACAAATCACGATAAAGAAAAACGTGAACAAGCTAGCGTCACAAAAATTTTTCCATTTTGGAAAAACAAATCACGATAAAGAAAAACGTGAACAAGCTAGAGTCACAAAAATTTTTCCATTTTGGAAAAACAAATCACGATAAAGAAAAACGGGAACAAGCTAGAGTCACAAAAAATTTTCCATTTTGGAAAAACAAATCACGATAAAGAAAAATGGGAAACAAAACTAGAGTCACAAAATGTTTCCATTTTGAAAAAACAAATCACGATAAAGAAAAACGGGAACAAGCTAGCGTCACAAAAAATTTTCCATTTTGGAAAAACAAATCACGATAAAGAAAAACGTGAACAAGCTAGCGTCACAAAAATTTTTCCATTTTGGAAAAACAAATCACGATAAAGAAAAACGGAAACAAGCTAAAGTCACAAAATTTTCCCATTTTCGAAAAAAAAACATCACGATAAAGAAAAACGGGAAAAAAGCGAGAGTCAAAATGTTTCCATTTTGAAAAAACATCACGATAAAGAAAAACGGGAAAAAAGCGAGTCACAAAATGTTTCCATTTTGGAAAAACAAATCACGATGAAGAAAAACGTGAACAAGCTAGAGTCACAAAAAATTTTCCATTTTGGAAAAACAAATCCCGATAAAGAAAATGTGGGCGTGGTTAAAGCCGTCCAATGAGAGCGAGTTTCTCGGAGCCGGTTCATCATCTCGTGCTGTTTACCGCGACCACGTCCTCGTTTTATGGCTCCGCTCTGCAATCTGTGCTTTTTTATGGACTGGAGGTCTGATAACGAGTCGTAAACACTCTGTCGCATGCTTTTTTTTTTTTATTTCTCTCTATCTTTTATCTCCACCACATGTAATCACATCGCAGCTCAATTATTAACACGTTGTGTACCGTCATTGTTTTTCAGTCTTGTGTTTGTCGCCCGTTTTTACAACGTCGGGTTTTTTTGTTGCTGAGAGCTCGTTTATAAAACGACGATTTTTAAAACTTCCTGTCCCAGGATCCACACGCAGCAGATTAAATATTTAGGTTATATAGATAGATAATGACTTTATTCATCCCCGAAGGGAAATTGTCTTGTTGCAGCAATCTGGTACATATGAATATTATAAAATACAATAGAATAGAAATAAAAGTAAAGTATAAAACAATCTGTGTATAAGACATAAAGTAAAACACAGAACGGAACATGGGCACTTAGAAATAAGACGAGATCAAAGCAACATAAATAAATAGTAAGGTGCAGTGGCAGAGCCATTAGAAGTAGGCATTATATAATAATAATAATAATAATAATACACATAATAACAATGTGTAATAGTGTATAATATTCGTGTATAGTACTACTAATAATGGTAGCAATAATATAACAATAACAATATGGTAGCTATAAAATAACTATATATATATATATATATCAGTAATAATAATAACAATAGTAATAGTGTACTTATAATAATAATAATAACAATAATACAGATAATAACAATGTGTAATAGTGTATAATACTCGTGTATAGTACGACTAATAATGGTAGCAATAATATAACAATATATATATATATATATATATATCAGTAATAATAATAACAATAGTAATAGTGTACTTATAATAATAATAATAACAATAATACAGATAATAACAATGTGTAATAGTGTATAATACTCGTGTATAGTACGACTAATAATGGTAGCAATAATATAACAATATATATATATATATATATATATCAGTAATAATAATAACAATAGTAATAGTGTACTTATAATAATAATAATAACAATAATACACATAATAACAATGTGTAATAGTGTATAATACTCGTGTATAGTACTACTAATAATGGTAGCAATAATATAACAATAACAATATGGTAGCAATAAAATAACAATAACAATATATATATATATATATATATATATATATATATATATATATATATATATATATATATATATATATATATATATATATATATATATATATATATATCAGTAATAATAATAATAATACCAATAGTAATGTGTACTTATAATAATAATAATACCATACCATACCATGTAACACCTACGGTAGTAACAATGCTTGGGTTTCGTACCGCCAACCGCTCGACCTGATCTGGGTTCAGACCAGATCGCCCTGCCGGACTTCAACGCCGGCGCCATGGAGAACTGGGGCCTGATCACCTACAGGGAGACGGCGCTGCTCTACGACCCCACCTTCTCCTCCAACTCCAACAAGGAGAGGATCGCCACCATCATCGCTCACGAGCTGGCGCACATGGTGAGGGTTGGCAGTTCGGACGGGTTTACCTCCTGTTGTTGTTGTTGTTGACCACGTCACGTCGTGACCCCCCGCAGTGGTTCGGTAACCTGGTGACCCTGGACTGGTGGAACGACTTGTGGCTGAACGAAGGCTTCGCCTCCTACGTGGAGTATCTGGGAGCCGACAACGCCGAGCCCGACTGGGGCGTGGTGGGTCTCTGCTCACCTCCGGATTACGCTGGATTATAGTGTCAGATTATAGAGCATCTTCCTCTAACACCAGATTATAGAGCATCTTCATCTAATCCAGATTATAGAGCATCTTCCCCCTCTAACATCAGATTATAGAGCATCTTCCTCCTCTAACACCAGATTATAGAGCATCTTCCTCCTCTAATCCAGATTATAGAGCATCTTCCTCATCTGACATCAGATTATAGAGCATCTTCCTCCTCTAACATGACATCATAGAGCATCTTCCTCCTCTAACACCAGATTATAGAGCACATTCCTCCTCTAACACCAGATTATAGAGCATCTTCCCCTACTAACACCAAATTATAGAACATCTTCCTCCTCTAATCCAGACTATAGAGCATCTTCCTCCTCTGACATCAGATTATAGAGCATCTTCCTCCTCTAACACCAGATTATAGAGCATCTTCCTCCTCTGACATCAGATTATAGAGCATCTTCCCCCTCTGACACCAGATTATAGAGCATCTTCCTCTAACGTCAGATTATAGAGCATCTTCCTCACTTCAGCTGATCTCAGAGGGTGAACCATTCACTACGTTGACACAGCTAATGCTAATGCTACCATTGCAGTTTCCATCACACCATTAATCCAATGTAACCGGTTTAACTCAGTAATCTGCTCCACCGCTGCCGGTGGAACTCGGCGGTGCGTTCAGGGAACCGGCGGTGGCCTGAGCGTCTCTTCGCCTCTCCGCAGAACGAGCTCATCGTGCTCAACGACGTCCACCGCGTGTTCGCCATCGACGCCCTTGCGTCGTCTCATCCCCTGTCCTCCAAGCCGGAAGACATCCAGAAGCCGGCGCAGATCAGCGAGCTGTTTGACGCCATCTCCTACAGCAAGGTGAGGGACTCAACGTCTCCACACGTCCACCGGTCACCGCCGCTGGGAAGAAAAAAATATTTTCAAAAAGTTGCACAATTTTCAAAAAAGTTGCACAATTTTCAAAAAGTTGAACATTTTCAAAAAGTTGCACAATTTTCAAAAAGTTGCACAATTTCAAACAGTTGCACAATTTTCAAAAAGTTGCACATTTTCAAAAAGTTGCACCATTTTCAAAAAGTTGCACATTTTCGAAAAGTTGCACAAGTTTAAACTCACTCGAGACCAGAGACGGGTCGCCAGGACAAAGCATTACAGTTTATCTGCTGCAGGTAGCATTAGTTTGCAGGCAGCATTCACACTATCATGCATTTGCCGCGGGAAATGCAGTTATTTTATTTATTTATTTATTTTTTTAATCTTTGGCCGTGGCTGTAATGTGTGTGTCCGTCCACAGGGGGCGTCGGTGCTCCGGATGCTGTCTGACTTCCTGACGGAGCAGGTGTTCACTCAGGGGCTGAAGGTGAGACGTGGTGATGGTGGTGGTGGTGGTGGTGTGGCGGAGTCGCCGGGCTCCTTCTGTACAAACGTGTCTGACCTCCGCCCTGCAGACGTACCTGGTGGAGTTCGAGTACGGGAACGCCGTCTACACCGACCTGTGGAGGCACCTGCAGCAGGTACGGGGGCGACGCCTCCAACCGCAAACCCCCACCCTAAAATCCAACGTCTCAGTTGTGGACGGACGAGATGGAGACGTTTGGTGTGTGTGTGTGTGTGTGTGTGTGTGTGTGTGTGTGTGTGTGTGTGTGTGTGTGTGTGTGTGTGTGTGTGTGTGTGTGTGGCAGGCCGTAAACTCCAGCTCCACCGAGCTCCCCGACTCCGTCACCAACATCATGAACACCTGGGTGCTGCAGATGGGGTTCCCCGTGGTCACCGTGGATACCACGACCGGCACCGTGTCCCAGCAGCACTTCCTGCTCAACCCCGACTCCGAGGTCACCACCGAGTCCCAGTTCA
>NC_137660.1:29128403-29158403 GCF_963422515.1 Blennius ocellaris | reverse complement strand
GACTGTGACTAACAGAAGTGGCTAACAGCATGACTGTGACTAACAGAAGTGGCTAACAGCATGACTGTGACTAACAGAAGTGGCTAACAGCATGACTGTGACTAACAGAAGTGGCTAACGGCATGACTGTGACTAACGGAAGTGGCTAACAGCATGACTGTGACTAACGGAAGTGGCTAACAGCATGACTGTGACTAACAGAAGTGGCTAACAGCATGACTGTGACTAACGGAAGCAGCTAACAGCATGACCGTGACTAACGGAAGCAGCTAACAGCATGACCGTGACTAACGGAAGCAGCTAACAGCATGACTGTGACTAACAGAAGCGGCTAACGGCATGACTGTGACTAACAGAAGTGGCTAACAGCATGACTGTGACTAACGGAAGCAGCTAACAGCATGACTGTGACTAACAGAAGTGGCTAACGGCATGACTGTGACTAACGGAAGTGGCTAACAGCATGACTGTGACTAACGGGAGTGGCTAACGGCATGACTGTGACTAACAGAAGTGGCTAACAGCATGACTGTGACTAACGGAAGCAGCTAACAGCATGACTGTGACTAACAGAAGTGGCTAACAGCATGACTGTGACTAACAGAAGTGGCTAACGGCATGACTGTGACTAACGGAAGTGGCTAACAGCATGACTGTGACTAACGGAAGCAGCTAACAGCATGACTGTGACTAACATAAGTGGCTAACAGCATGACTGTGACTAACAGAAGTGGCTAACGGCATGACTGTGACTAACGGGAGCGGCTAACAGCATGACTGTGACTAACGGAAGCAGCTAACAGCATGACTGTGACTAACGGGAGCGGCTAACAGCATGACTGTGACTAACGGAAGCGGCTAACAGCATGACTGACTAACGGAAGCAGCTAACAGCATGACTGACTAACGGAAGCAGCTAACAGAAGCGGCTAGCAGCATGACTGTGATTAACAGAAGCGGCTAACAGCATGACTGACTAACGGAAGCAGCTAACAGAAGCGGCTAACAGCATGATTGTGACTAACGGAAGCAGCTAACAGAAGCGGCTAGCAGCATGACTGTGACTAACAGAAGCGGCTAACAGCATGATTGTGACTAACGGAAGCGGCTAACAGCATGATTGTGACTAACGGAAGCAGCTAACAGCATGACTGTGACTAACGGGAGCAGCTAACAGCATGACTGTGACTAACGTATGTGGCTAGTGGAAGCGGCTAGCGGTAGCACTGCAGTTTGCTGACGGTTTGTTTGCGCCCACAGGTACGGCGGAGGATCGTTCTCCTTCTCCAACCTCATCAACGGCGTCACTGAACGCTTTTCTACCGACTTCGAGCTTCAGCAGGTCAGAGTCCTACTTCAGAGCCGTTCCTTGTTTTACACTGGCGTCTCTGCTCCTCGCTAGTCCCGCCATTAGCTTTAGCATGTGTGTTAGCCAGATGCTAAATGTTGCTTCATAGTTACTAGTTACTTTTGTTGTGCATAAAAACTGTTAAACAACGACAAAGACTGTTCAATCAGTCGTCTCTAACATCAGATTATAGAGCATCTTCCTCCTCTAACACCAGATTATAGAGCATCTTCCTCCTCTAACACCATATTATAGAGCATCGTCCCCCTCTAGTACCAGATTATAGAGCATCTTCCCCCGCTAGCACCAGACTATAGAGCATCTTCCTCCTCTAATGTCAGATTATAGAGCATCTTCCTCCTCTAACGTCAGATTATAGAGCATCTTCCTCCTCTAACGTCAGATTATAGAGCATCTTCCTCCTCTAACGTCAGATTATAGAGCATATTCCCCATCTAGCACCAGACTATAGAGCATCATCCTCCTCTAACATCAGATTATAGAGCATCTTCCTCCTCTAACATCAGATTATAGAGCATCTTCACCCTCTAACACCAGATTATAGAGCATCTTCCCCCTCTAGCACCAGATTATAGAGCATCTTCCGCCTCTAACATCAGATTATAGAGCATCTCCCTCCTCTAATCCAGATTATAGAGCTGACTCTAGTTTCTGCTCTACAGTTGAAGCAGTTCCAACTGGACAACGCCGACGTCGGTTTCGGTTCCGGGACGTCGGCGATCAATCAGGCGATTGAAAGAACGATGGGAAACATCAAGTGGATCTCCGAGAACAAGGACAGCGTCTTGAAGTGGTTCCAGGAGGGGGCCCCTCCCCCCAGCCTGCCCCCCCCCTCGTAGGAACATCCTGGTTCCACGTTGTCCAATAATCCGATGAGTCGTGTGAAAGGACCTCCATCTTCATCTGGAGTTTCTGACGTCGTCAGTTTAAGTTGTAAAGAATAAAATCAACACGTTTTCAGGATATTTATGAGCTTTGATATAAATAAAAATGTCTGAACCATCGAGTTAAAGAAAAGTCCAACTCATTTTTGTACGTTAAAATCAGTTTGACTGTGATTTCAGGATTCTGATAAAACACTGAATGTATATTTTGTGTAGATTTCTTTATTTCTATTGTGTATTTAATGTTTTCCTGACAGTCAGACCAAACTGAGGCTCGTCAAACGGATCCAGTGTCTCTATGAAGAACTTTCAAATTAAAAGTTGTGCTTTTGATGTTAATTGTCAGAAGTTTGAGGAGCGGCGGCCGAATCATTTCGCCGTGAAGAGGCGAATAAACTTTTTCTTACTCGTCGACTGTTGTGTTGTTTTTGTGTGAAAGTCCAACGTCATTTTATTTTCTTAAACACTTCAGTGTTTCAGCACTTTTAGATAATCTCAGAGTTAATCTGAAGCTTGTGATGAATTTTAATTTATTCATAAAGAGTTTGAGTAGCTGGAACCTGCTGCTCTGCCAGAGCATCTTCCTCCTCTAATCCAGATTATAGAGCATCTTCCTCCTCTAACATCAGATTAATAGAGCACCTTCCTCCTCTAACATCAGATTATAGAGCATATTCCTCTAACGTCAGATTATAGAGCATCTTCCTCCTGTAACACCAGATTATAGAGCATCGTCCTCCTCTAACATCAGATTATAGAGCACCTTCCTCTAACATCAGATTATAGAGCACATTCCTCCTCTAACGTCAGATTATAGAGCATCTTCCTCCTCTAACGTCAGATTATAGAGCATCTTCCCCCTCTAGCGTCAGATTATAGAGCATCTTCCTCCTCTAACGTCAGATTATAGAGCACCTTCCTCCTCTAACATCAGATTATAGAGCATCTTCCTCCTCTAACGTCAGATTATAGAGCATCTTCCCCCTCTAGCGTCGGATTATAGAGCATCTTCCTCCTCTAACATCAGACTATAGAGCATCTTCCTCCTCTAACATCAGATTATAGAGCATCTTCCTCCTCTAACGTCAGATTATAGAGCATCTTCCTCCTCTAACACCAGATTATAGAGCATCTTCCTCCTCTAACACCAGATTATACAGCATCTTCCTCCTCTAACACCAGATTATAGAGCATCTTCCTCCTCTAACGTCAGATTATAGAGCATCTCCCTCCTTCAACACCAGATTATAGAGCATCTTCCTCCTCTAACGCCAGACTATAGAGCATCTTCCTCCTCTAACACCAGATTATAGAGCATCTTCCTCCTCTAACACCAGATTATAAAGCATCATGCTAACAGCTAAGCTAACACTAGCACAGATAATAAATATAAACAAAGTTTAGTAACTTCCTCCTTTCGTTCACATAAACCATCGTTTCTCTACAAACTAGCGTTAATCTCAGATTACCTTCAACTCCAACAATGGAAATAAATATTCAATGAATCATTTTAAAAACACATTCCTCAACCGTTCCTCGACACTCTCGCCTCTGATCGGCGGAGGTTCGGGAGGAATTCTCATGACGGATCGTCTCTCCGCCGCCGTCGGGAAACAGACGAGCGTCTGTTATCAGAGCCGCGGACGAGAGGAGGAGCGTTGACCTTTGACCCCCGGTGGAGGACACGGGAACTAACCAGGGACGTTTATGGCTTGTTGACACACCGTCAGGTCGTTTATCAGCGTCAGGTCGTTTATCGTCCGTTCCCGCCGGGCCGTCGCCATAAACGCTCCCTTTATTGGCGGCGGTGACGGCGAGACAAATCCACGCCGCGGCTGGTTCTCACGCTCACTTCTGTTCTCCCTCCGACTGACTCGCAGCTCCCTCCCTGCCCTCCGTCCGTCCCTCCGTCCCTCCGTCCCTCCGTCCAGACCCGGTCGTCACGGCGCCGCCGCCGCCATGGGGAAGTGCTGCAGCGTCAGCGCCTTGTGCGTCCTGTGTGTGGTCTTGGCCGTGGTCTCCGTGGCAACCATCGTCACGTTGTGGACCGTGGCCCTGACGGGCAGAGGCGATGATGTCATCCCCCTCTGGGACAGGTAGGACGGACGGGGACGTGGGACGTGTTCGCCTCCGACAGCGAGAACTTTTGTTTTTGTCTGCGTGTCTTTATTTATTTATTTATTGTTTTGTTGTGTTTTTAGCCGCGATCCGAATTCAATAGAATCTTCAGGGAAGATTTGTCGTCTCCTAAAGACCGACTGATTAGCATTCGGGACGTTAGCGGCGAAACGTTTGTCCCGTGCTGCTTCTGTTGCCATGGAGACGCCACCTGCATGAGCTAACAGCTATCACGCTAGCACTACTGACTCGGTTCCGCAAACAGACGTGGCGTTGGCGGAAGTTCCGCGCTCTACCGAGTGTAGCGCTAGTTTTATAGTTGTTTGCTATGTAGCCACTAGTGGCTGCTGTTGGTTCTTGATGAACCCACACACTAGCGGCTATCGTGCTCGCGATGCTAACTCGGTTTCGCAAAGAAACATGGCGTTGGCGGAAGTCCAGCGCTCTACCGAGTGTAGCTCTAGTTTTATAGTTGTTTGTTGTCAGTTTTTCTTCCCCGTCGACATGGCGACGGTGTCGCTCCCATGTCGGGCCACTAGTGGCCGCTGTTGGTTCTTGATGAACCCACACACTAGCGGCTATCGTGCTAGCGATGCTAACTCGGTTCCTGAAAAGAAACGTGGCGTTGGCGAAGGTCCAGCGCTCTACCGAGTGTAGCTCTAGTTTGAAATAATCCATTACTGCATTTTTGATATGTGGCGTCCCGCAGGGAACCTTTAACATGTTGGTATTTCTAACACACACACACACACACACACACACACACACACACACACACACACACACACACACACACACGGTCGGTCTGTCCTCTCAGGTATCGTCTCCCGGCGTCGTTGGTCCCTGAGAGCTACAGCGTCACCTTGTGGCCTCGTCTGAGCCGCGACCCGACCTCTGACCTCTACACCTTCACAGGTGAGGGACCCTAACCCTCTCATCGTGTCTCCGCCTCCCGCCGTGTCTCCGCCTCTCACCGTGTCTCCGCCGCTCGCCGTGTCTCCGCCTCTCATCGCGTCTCAACCTCTCATCGTGTCTCCGCCTCCTGCCGTGTCTCCGCCTCTCACCGTGTCTCCGCCGCTCGCCGTGTCTCCGCCTCTCATCGTGTCTCAACCTCTCATCGTGTCTCCGCCTCCTGCCGTGTCTCCGCCTCTCACCGTGTCTCCGCCTCCCGCCGTGTCTCCGCCTCCTGCCGTGTCTCCACCTCTCATCGTGTCTCCACCTCCCGCCATGTCTCCGCCTCCCGCCGTGTCTCCGCCTCTCGTCATGTCTCCGCCTCCTGCCGTGTCTCCGCCTCTCATCGTGTCTCCACCTCTCATCGTGTCTCCGCCTCCCGCCGTGTCTCCGCCTCTCGTCATGTCTCCGCCTCCTGCCGTGTCTCCACCTCTCATCGTGTCTCCACCTCTCATCGTGTCTCCGCCTCCCGCCGTGTCTCCGCCTCTCGTCATGTCTCCGCCTCCTGCCGTGTCTCCACCTCTCATCGTGTCTCCACCTCTCATCGTGTCTCCGCCTCCCGTCGTGTCTCCACCTCTCTTCGTGTCTCCACCTGTCACCGTGTCTCCGCCTCCTGCCGTGTCTCGGGTCGTTTCACCCGCCGCCCGTCACCCGCAGGTCAGTCGTCGGTGAGATTCGACTGCGTGACGGAGACAGACGTGATCCTGATTCACTCCAACCAGCTGAACTACACCCGTCTGGACAACCACCACCTGGTCCGGCTCGCCGCCGCAGGTGCAGTACCTGGAGACGCCGGAGGGGGGGCAGAAGAGTCTTCTCTTAACGGAGGTGAAACAGGAAGTGCCTTCCAGAAACTTTTGTCCCTGTCCCTCCAGACGGTGGCGCGGCTCCAGACATCCTGTCCTCCTGGCTGCAGCTGCAGACTCAGTATCTCGTCGTCCACCTGGGGGCGACGCTGAGTCCCGGCAGGAAGTACCAACTGTACGCCGAGTTCAGCGGCGAGCTGGCCGACGACCTGGCGGGGTTCTACCGCAGCGAGTACGAAGAGGGCGGAGTCACGAAGTGAGTCTCCGCCTCCGGGGACATCTGTGTCTCCGCCTCCAACCGTGTCTCCATCTCCTGCTGTGTCTCCGCCTCCGAGGACGTCTGTGTCTCCGCCTCCAACCGTGTCTCCGCCTCCTGCTGTGTCTCCGCCTCTCACCATGTCTCCACCTCCCACCGTGTCTCCGCCCCTGCCATGTCTCCGCTGCTCACCGTGTCTCCGCCTCCCACTGTGTCTCCGCCTCCCACTGTGTCTCCACCTCCTGCTGTGTCTCTGTCTCCCGCCATGTCTCCACTTCCCGCTGTGTCTCCACCTCCCGCTGTCTCCACCTCCCACTGTGTCTCCGCCTCCCACCATGTCTCCAACTCCCACCATGTCTCCACCTCCCACCATGTCTCTGCCTCCCGTTGTGTCTCCGCCTCCTGCTGTGTCTCCGCCTCTCACCGTGTCTCCGCCTCCCACCATGTCTCCGCCTCCCGCTGTGTCTCCACCCCCCGCTGTCTCCACCTCCTGCTGTGTCTCCACCTCTCACCGTGTCTCCGCCTCCCGCCGTGTCTCCATTTCCCACCGTGTCTCCGCCACCCACCGTGTCTCCGCCTCTCAACCGTGTCTCCACCTCCCGCTGTGTCTCCGCCTCCCACTGTGTCTCCACCTCCCACCGTGTCTCCGCCACCCACCGTGTCTCCACCTCTCACCGTGTCTCCGCCTCCCTGACCTCCGTCCGTCCCTCCACAGGGTCGTCGCCGTCTCACAGATGCACCCGACTCACGCCAGGAAGACGTTCCCGTGTTTCGACGAGCCGGCCATGAAAGCCGTCTTCAACGTGACGCTCCTCCACCCGCCGGGCAGCGTCGCGCTGTCCAACGGCCTGGAGACCGGTCAGTCCTTCATCATCTTTTACATAAAGTACTTCCTGTTTCCATACGAGGGTCACGACACTTTTACTACTTCTTGTTCATGGAAAAACCTTTTTTTGCATTGCGACATAATAAAATGAGCTTCTTAAATCTACAGTTTTACAAAGTGACATGTAAAGTTGTCACATTAGCCCGATTAGCATTAGCTGCTGGTTCACGTTCGTCACGGATGTCGTTTTTCCTCAGACGTCGTCAACGTGACCGTCAACGGAGAAGACGTGACCCGGACCACGTTTGAGAGCACGAAGAAGATGTCCAGCTACCTGCTGGCCCTCGTCGTCTGCGACTACGGAAGCCTGCGAGCCAAATCTGGAGACACCCTGGTGAGGCTCCGCCCACAAAACAACGTCAACCACAACCACAAACATAAACATGCAAACTGTCACGTCTCGTCTCGTCACGTCTTGTCTCGTCTCGTCTCGTCACGTCTCGTCTCGTCTCGTCACGTCTTGTTTTGTCTCTTCACGTCTCGTCACGTCTTGTCACGTCTCGTCTCGTCACGTCTCGTCTCGTCTCTTCACGTCTCGTCACGTCTTGTCTCGTCTCATCACGTCTTGTCTCGTCATGTCTTGTCTCGTCACGTCTCGTCACGTCTCGTCTCGTCTCGTCTCGTCACGTCTCGTCACGTCTCGTCTGAGCCGCCGTCTCGCAGGACGTGACCTGGAGTTGCCAGATCCTGTGAGAAAAAGACGCAACCAGGCTTCTGAAAACAGGCGACGTTTTCTCAGAACTAGAAAGACAAATGTCTCTGGTTCGTCTCTGGCAGTGTGACGTTGTGTCTTCAGATCCGGGTTTGGGCTCGGAGGACGATGATAGACCAGGGTCAGGGGGACTACGCTCTGAACGTGACCGGACCCATCCTGGACTTCTTCCAGCGGTACTACAACATCTCCTACCCGCTCAGCAAGTCTGGTAGGAACACGTTCTGTTATCGGTAGGAACATCTTCTGCTATCAGTCGGAACACGTTCTGTTATCAGTAGGAACACGTTCTGTTATCGGTTCTGTTATCAGTAGGAACATCTTCTGTTATCAGTTCTGTTATCAGTAGGAACACGTTCTGTTATCAGTTCTGTTATCGTCTGAAACACGTTCTGTTATCAGTAGGAACTCGTTCTGTTATCGGTAGGAACTCGTTCTGTTATCGGTAGGAACACGTTCTGTTATCGGTAGGAACACGTTCTGTTATCGGTAGGAACTCGTTCTGTTATCGGTAGGAACTCGTTCTGTCATCTCAGCACTCGACTGGTTCTATGTATTCGTTTCTGTTCTGAGTGGCGCCCGGCGACGAGGTCCCGGAGCCACTTCCTGTTCTTGGTTTCCTCGCAGATCAAATCGCGCTGCCGGACTTTTACTTCGGCGCCATGGAGAACTGGGGCCTGGTGACGTACCGAGAGACCAACCTGCTGTACGACCCTCCGACGTCCTCCAACCGGAACAAGGAGACCACGGTCACCATCATCGCCCACGAGCTGGCGCACATGGTGAGTCGTCGTACTGCCGGGTGTCCGACGTGCCGATTGGCCGCCGACTGACCCCCCCTACCTCACCCCTACCCCTTGTGCCGCAGTGGTTCGGGAACCTGGTGACGCTGCGGTGGTGGAACGAGGTGTGGCTGAACGAGGGCTTCGCCTCCTACGTGGCGTACCTCGGCGCCGACCACGCCGAGCCGTCCTGGAACCTGGTGAGACGACAACGACGCTGCCGGGACACAGGGACTTCCTGTCGGGGGGGTGGCGTCGCGTTGACGCACTTGTTGGTCCGTTTTCAGAAAGATCTGATCGTCCTGGACGACGTCCAGAGAGTGTTCGCGGTGGACGCCCTGACCTCGTCTCATCCTCTGTCCTCCAGAGAAGACGACATCGTTCTGCCGCATCAGATCAGCGAGCAGTTCGACGTCATCTCGTACAGCAAGGTGGATATTCGACATGAGCTAACGGCTATCGTGCTAACTCGGTTCCGCAAACAAGTGTGGCGTTGGCGAAGGCCTGTGCTCTACCGAGTGTAGCTCTAGTGTTTAAATGTAGAACTACGATTAAAAGTTGTACAAGTCGCGGTCTTGGTGGAGTCAGGAGTCAGGAGTGTGTGTTCTGTCGCCAGGGCGCCGCCGTCCTCAGGATGCTGTCAGACTTCCTGTCCGAGCCGGTCTTCGTCCAGGGACTCAACGTGAGTCACTTCCTGTCTGGCCGAGGTCACGTGACAAACTCGTCACTCGTTGAGGTGTCGAGGCCTCGGACGTCACCAGTGATGGCGCTAACCAGCTAGTGACTATTGTAGAGTTAGCATTGTAGAGTTACAGTTGTAGAGTTACTATTGTAGAGCTACCATTGTAGAGTACCATTGTAGAGTTGCTATTGTAGAGCTATCATTGTAGAGTTACCATTGTAGAGTTACCATTGTAGAGTTACCATCGTAGAGTTATCATTGTAGAGCTACAACTGTAGAGTTACAACTGTAGAGTTACAATTGTAGAGCTACCATTGTAGAGTTACCACAGTAGAGTTACTATAGTAGAGCTACTATTGTAGAGCTACTATTGTAGAGTTACCACTGTAGAGTTACCATGGTAGGGTTACCAATGTAGAGTTACCATTGTAGAGTTACTATTGTAGAGTTACTATTGTAGAGTTACTATTGTAGAGTTACTATAGTAGAGTTACTGTTGTAGAGTTACTATAGTAGAGTTACTACTGTAGAGTTACTGTAGTAGAGTTACTATAGTAGAGTTACTACTGTAGAGTTACTATTGTAGAGTTACTATAGTAGAGTTACTGTTGTAGAGTTACTATAGTAGAGTTACTATTGTTGAGTTACTACTGTAGAGTTACTATAGTAGAGTTACTGTTGTAGAGTTACTACTGTAGAGTTACTACAGTAGAGTTACTATTGTAGAGTTACTATAGTAGAGTTACTACTGTAGAGTTACTATTGTAGAGTTATTATTATAGAGTTACTATAGTAGAGTTACTACTGTAGAGTTACTATTGTAGAGTTATTATTATAGAGTTACTATAGTAGAGTTACTATTGTAGAGTTACTATAGTAGAGTTACTATAGTAGAGTTACTATTGTTGAGTTACTACTGTAGAGTTACTACTGTAGAGTTACTATTGTAGAGTTACTACTGTAGAGTTACTATTGTAGAGCTACTACTGTAGAGTTACTACTGTAGAGTTACTATTGTAGAGTTACTATTGTAGAGTTACTACTGTAGAGTTACTATTGTTGAGTTACTACTGTAGAGTTACTACTGTAGAGTTACTATTGTAGAGTTACTACTGTAGAGTTACTATTGTAGAGCTACTACTGTAGAGTTACTACTGTAGAGTTACTATTGTAGAGTTACTATTGTAGAGTTACTACTGTAGAGTTACTATTGTTGAGTTACTACTGTAGAGTTACTATTGTTGAGTTACTACTGTAGAGTTACTATTGTAGAGTTACCATTGCAGAGTTACTATTGTTGAGTTACTACTGTAGAGTTACTATTGTTGAGTTACTACTGTAGAGTTACTACTGTAGAGTTACTATTGTAGAGTTATTGCTATAGAGTTACCATGGTAACGTCGGACGTCGTGATGACGGTGACCTTCGTTCCCAGACGTACCTGAACCATTTCGCCCAGAGCAACACGATCGGCAGCGACTTGTGGCGACACCTGCAGACGGTAAGGCGCCGCCGTGGCGCGGCCTCGGCCCCGCCTCCCTCCCTACCGCACCCCGGAAACCAAGATGGCGGTCTGAGCAGAGCCAGCGTTCTCTCCGTCCCAGGCGGTGGAGGAGAACCGGCTCCCGCTTCCTGCGTCGGTTGATGACATCATGAAGCCCTGGGTGCTGCAGATGGGCTTCCCCGTGGTTACCATGGATACCAGCAGCGGCGCCGTGTCCCAGCAGCACTTCCTGCTCGACCCCGAGTCCAACGTCACCGTCCAGTCGCCGTACAAGTACGACGACGACGACACAGTACGACCCTCGTCAGATTGCAGGTCCAAGACAGTAATCAGATTACTCTGCTCCTCCAGCTACCAGTGGCTGATTCCGATTCGCTGGACGAAGAACGACGAGCTGCAGACGGAAATCTTCTGGCTGCTGGAGAAACAGGGTGTGTGTGTGTGTGTGTGTGTGTGTGTGTGTGTGTGTGTGTGTGTGTGTGTGTGTGTGTGTGTGTGTGTGTGTGTGTGTGTGTGTGTCCATTTGGAGGAAGCCGGTTCTGTTTAATAATAAAGTGACTTTACAGACGAGAAAATCGTCCTATAATAGTAACTCTACTATAGTAACTCTACTATAGAAACCCTACGATAGTAACTCTACTATAGTAACTCTACAGTAGTAACTCTACAGTAGTAACTCTACTGTAGTAGCTCTACGATAGTGACTCTACAACAGTAACTCTACAATGGTAACTCTACCACGTTAACTCTACAATAGTAACTCTACTATAGTAATCCTACGATAGTAACTCTACTATAGTAACTCTACAGTAATAACTCTACAGTAGTAACTCTACAGTAGTAACTCTACTATAGTAACTCTACTGTAGTAGCTCTACGATAGCGATTAGCTCGTTAGCGCCACCACTGGTGACGAGTGTCTGATCCTCAGCGGTGAATCCAGACTTGAGGGGCGGAGCCTCTTGGATCCTCGCCAACGTCAACGTGACCGGATTCTACCGAGTCAACTACGACCTGGGGAACTGGGAGCGCCTGCTGGTCCAGCTCAGTACAGACCACCAGGTACAGACTACCAGGTACAGGCCAGGTACAGACCGCCAGGTACAGACCGCCAGGTACAGACCGCCAGGTACAGACCACCAGGTACAAACCACCAGGTACAGACTACCAGGTACAGGCCAGATACAGACCGCCAGGTACAGACCGCCAGGTACAGACCACCAGGTACAAACCACCAGGTACAGACTACCAGGTACAGACCACCACGTACAGACCACAAGGCACAGACCGCCAGGTACAGACCACCACGTACAGACTACCAGGTACAGACCGCCACGTACAGACTACAAGGTACAGACCACCACGTGCAGACCACCCGGTGCAGACCACCACGTGCAGACCACCAGGTGCAGACCACCAGGTACAGACCACCAGGTACAGACCACCAGGTACAGACTACCAGGTACAGACCACCAGGTACAGACCACCACGTACAGACTACCAGGTACAGACCACCAGGTACAGACCGCCAGGTACAGACTACCAAGTACAGACCACCAAGTACAGACCACCACGTACAGACCACCAGGTACAGACCACAAGGTACAGACTACCAGGTACAGACTACCAGGTACAGACCACCATGTACAGACCACCACGTACAGACCACAAGGTACAGACTACCAGGTACAGACTACCAGGTACAGACTACCAAGTACAGACCACCAAGTACAGACCACCACGTACAGACCACAAGGTACAGACCACCAGGTACAGACCACAAGGTACAGACTACCAGGTACAGACTACCAGGTACAGACCACCACGTACAGACCACCACGTACAGACCACAAGGTACAGACTACCAGGTACAGACTACCAGGTACAGACCGCCAGGTACAGACCACTACATACAGACCGCCAGGTACAGACCGCCAGGTACAGACCAGGTACAGACTATCTGAGCGCCAGCTGCTGGTCCGACTCTGTGACAGTTGTATGTGTGTGTGTATGTGTGTGTGTGTGTGTGTGTGTGTGTGTGTGCGTGTGTGTGTGTGTGTGTGTGTCCAGGTGGTCCCGGTCAGTAACAGAGCCCAGCTGCTGGACGACGCCTTCAATCTGGCTCGGTGTGTCTCTCAGCTCCTCTGTAATCCCAGCCAGGGAAAGTAACTAAAGTACAGAATGTAACTCTGTGTGTGTGTGTGTGTGTGTGTGTGTGTGTGTGTGTGTGTGTGTGTGTGTGTGTGTGTGTGTGTGTGTGTGTGTGTGTGTGTGTGTAGAGCTGGGCTGCTGTCGTCCTCGCTGGCCCTCAGGACGTCCTACTTCCTGTCCCGGGAGACGGACTTCCTGCCCTGGCAGGCGGCCGTCAATAATCTGGATTATTTCTACCAGATGCTGGACCAGACGGAGGTCTACCGCCCCCTGCAGGTCTGAGCCGGACACAACACCCTGCTGGACCGGGGCACCACCACTCACCCTCTGTGTGTGTGTGTGTGTGTGTGTGTGTGTGTGTGTGTGTGTGTGTGTGTGTGTGTGTGTGTGTGTGTGTGTGTGTGTGTGTGTGTAGGACTACGTCAGGAAGCAGGTGACTCCACTCTTCATTCACTTCAAGAACAAAACAGGAAACTGGAGCCGAGTCCCGGAAGGACACACTGAACAGTAGGACTCTACACTCATAACTCTACACTGCTCTACACTCATAACTCTACACTCATAACTCTACACTCATAAATCTACACTGCTCTACACTCATAACTCTACACTCATAGCTCTACACTGCTCTACACTCATAGCTCTACACTCATAACTCTACACTCATAAATCTACACTGCTCTACACTCATAACTCTACACCCATAACTCTACACTGCTCTACACTCATAACTCTACACTCATAACTCTACACTGCTCTACACTCATAACTCTACACTCATAACTCTACACTCATAAATCTACACTGCTCTACACTCATAACTCTACACTCATAACTCTACACTGCTCTACACTCATAACTCTACACTGCTCTACACTCATAACTCTACACTCATAACTCTACACTCATAACTCTACACTGCTCTACACTCATAACTCTACACTACATAACTCTACACTCATAACTCTACACATCTCTACTCTACATAACTCTACACTGAACATTGAGGTCAATGCAATAATGTGTGTGTGTGTGTGTGTGTGTGTGTGTGTGTGTGCGTGTGTGTGTGTGTGTGTGTGTGTGTGTGCGTGTGTGTGTGTGCGTGTGTGTGTGTGTGTGTGTGTGTGTGTGTGTGTGTGTGTGTGTGTGTGTGTGTGTGTGTGTGTGCAGGTACAGCCAGGCCCTGGCTCTGGGTTCGTCCTGCAGGTCTGGACTCTCAGAATGTCAGAGTTTGAGCAGCAGCTGGTTCAGCAGCTGGATGAAGGAGCCTCACAACAACAGGTGAGTTTATTGACTCTACTAGTTAACCTCTAACCAGTTGACATCTCTAACCAGTTGACCCCTCTAACCAGTTAACCCCTCTCTAACCAGTTAACACCTCTAACCAGTTGACCCCTCTAACCAGTTGACCTCTCTAACCAGTTGACCCCTCTAACCAGTTAGCCCCTCTAACCAGTTGACCCCTCTAACCAGTTAACCCTTTATAACCAGTTGAGCTCTCTAACCAGTTAACCTATCTAACCAGTTAACTCGTTATAACCAGTTGAGCTCTCTAACTAGTTAACCCCTCTAACCAGTTAACCCCTCTCTAACCAGTTGACCTCTCTAACCAGTTAACCTCGCTAACCAGTTAACCCCTCTAACCAGTTGAGCCCTCTAACCAGTTGACCTCTCTAACCAGTTGAACCTCTCTAACCAGTTAACCCTTTATAACCAGTTAACCTCTCTAACCAGTTAACCCCTCTAACCAGTGAACTCTGTCGCCCCCTGTGGTCAGGATCCACCCTAACCTGCGCCCGGCGGTGTACTGCAGCGCGGTGGCGGCGGGCGGGGCGGAGGAGTGGGAGTTCGGCTGGTCTCAGTTCAAGATGGCGTCGGCGGCGAGCGAAGCTAGCACGCTGATGTCGGCGCTGGCGTGTGCCAGCGACACGCGGCTGCTGCAGCGGTGAGTTTCCGACCCGGCGGGAGGCGAGTCGTCGTCACGGCGACAGTCACACGGAGACGTGTCCCGTCGTCCCCCAGGTTCCTGTCCTACACCCTCAACGCCTCCATGGTCAGGAAGCAGGACGCCGCCGCCGTCATCGTCGCCGTGGCGACGAACCGGGAGGGACAGAGCCTCGCCTGGGACTTTGTGACGGAGGAGTGGGACTACATGTTCAACCAGTCAGTCTCTCGTCTGTCTCGTGTCCACGTGGGACCACTGTCAACACGTCCATCATCCATCGTCATCCAGCTGTCATCCAACCATCATCCGTCATCCATCATCATCCATCATCCATCATCATCCATCATCCATCATCATCCATCATCCATCCATCCATCATCCATCAATCCATCCATCATCCATCCATCATCCATCCATCATCCATCCATCCATCATCCATCAATCCAACCATCATCCATCATCCATCATTCATCTATCATCCATCCATCATCCATCAATCCAACCATCATCCATCATCCATCATTGATCTATCATCCATCCATCATTCATCCATCATCCATCCATCATCCATCAATCCAACCATCATCCATCCATCATCCATCCATCATCCATCAATCCAACCATCATCCATCCATCATCCATCAATCCAACCATCATCCATCAATCCAACCATCATCCATCATTCATCCATCAATCCAACCATCATCCATCCATCATCCATCAATCCATCCATCATCAATCCATCATCTAGCCATCATTCATCATCCATCCATCCTCTATCTATCCATACAGTAAAGTATCCTAGTACACACAGTAAAGTATCCTGTACTCCTAGTAAAGTATCCTAGTACTCAGTAAAGTATTTCAGGAATGTAAAGCTGCACCAGAAAAGTTCCTGCAGGAAGCAGAAGGTCTGAGTCTCGATGTTTCAGATACGGAGTCGGTTCCTTCTCCTTCGCCTCCATCATCACCGGAGTCACCGCCAGGTTCTCCACCCCTGAGCACCTCCGCCAGGTACCTGCACCTCCACCTGCTCACACTCACCAAACCTCTGACCTCTGACCTCTGGCCTCTGGTTGTGCAGCTGGAGGAGTTTGTGCAGCAGCAGGGGGCCGGGGGCTTCGGCTCGGCCACCCTGGCCGTGGGTCAGGCCCTGGAGAGGACCAGGGCCAACATCCGCTGGAGGCAGAAGAACCAACAGGAGGTCCTGGACTGGCTGCTGGGTCAGGCTGGACCCGAGGCTGGAGAACCGGCACGGAACCGGGACTGAAGCTGGACTGAACTTGGGCTGAAGTTGGACTGAAACTGGACTGAAGCTGGACTGACGTTAGACTGAAGTTGGACTAAAGTTAGACTGAAGTTGTACTGAAACTGGACTAAAGTTGGACTGAAACTGGACTGAAGCTGGACTGAAGTTGGACTGAAACTGGACTGAAGTTGGACTGAAACTGGACTGAAGTTAGACTGAAGCTGGATTGAGGTTAGACTGAAGTTGGACTGAAACTGGACTGAAGTTGAACTGAAACTAGATTGAAGTTAGACTGAAGTTGGTCTGAAGCTGAACTGGAGTTGGAATGAAGTTGGACTGAAACTGGACTGAAGTTGGACTGAAACTGGACTGAAGCTGAACTGAAGCTGGACTGAAGTTGGACTGAAACTGGTCTGAAGCTGGACTGAAGTTGGTCTGAAGCTGAACTGAAGTTGGACTGAAGATAGACTGAAGCTAGACTGAAGTGGGATGGAAACTGGACTGAAGTTGGACTGAAGCTGGACTGAAGCTGGACTGAAGTTGGACTGAAGTTGGACTGAAGTTAGGCTGAAGTTGGACTGAAACTGGACTGAAGTTGGACTGAAGTTAGACTGAAGCTGGACTGAAGCTGGACTGAAGCTGGTCAAACCACAAACCTAAATGATGCAGATTGCAAGTTTGCAATGAAAAATGGCCGCCGTGAACATCTGCTAATGGTTTTTACACTAAAATCAAATGAATAAAGACACAAATTTATCCTGAAGTCTTCATGTTGTCCTGCTTTTTAGTTTCATATCTAAACAACACAACATTTGTTGATGATTCAAGTTGTAAACGAGTCTCATCATCTCATCGTCTCATCGTCCAGCTTCTCAACGCCGTCACTTGGTCTCGTTCCTCCAAAAACAAAGTTTTGAATATCGGATCCAAGGAGCTACATTCAGAATCTGCTGTGTCTGTGTGAGCTGGACTGGCTCCGCCCACACACACGCCCATCTATGGGAAGAGGAAGGCAGTACTTCCTCTCGTGGTGCCATGTGCCAGAGCAGAGCTGCCTGACTGTGGGAGGAGTCAAAGGGGGGGGGGAGGAGCCTACCTTGATTGTGATTGGCTGAACCCCCCGATGACACTATATAGGGTTTGTTTTCTGATTGGCCGGTTGGAGCAACACACCTTTTAGAACCAGGAACAAGGAGAGAGGATCATGGAACCATGAGAAACGGGACACGGTGGTTGATGGTCTCTGACCTGCTGCTGCTTCTTTCTTTTTATTGGTCGAACACGGCGGCGCCGCGTGAAACACAGAAGGAAACTTCGGACAAACATGCAGGCGGTTGACGACACGCGGCCGCGGGGCCGAGAGCACAGCGACACAAACACGACGACTCACAAACAAAACCGACAGCAAACCTCGGAAACAAACCGATGGTCTGCTTCCTGTTTGTTGTTGAAACCAGCTGCAGTTCTCCTTCTGGCCACTAGAGGGAGCAACAGTGATTCTCTTCTACACTGTCACTGATTCCAGAGGAGAGGGGCACACTTAGGCTGGTGCATTCTGGGAAATCAACTCTTGCTGTACATGCAGGACACACACACACACACACACACACACACACACACACACACACACACACACACACACACACACACACACACACACACACACACACACACACACACACACACACACACACACTCGTCGGTGTTCTCCGGGACGCGAAGCTTCAGTGAGTTAGTTGGTTGAAAGTGTTGAGTCATGCGGTTAGTAACACACTGTTTGATCTCCGCACCACGTCTTACAGTCCAGTGGTGCATTATGGGATGCCTGTAACCATGGAGACGGCCTTAAAGAGACGTCCTGATCGGACGGATGTAGTTGAGGTTCCAACAGCCACAGTTCAGTTGGAACCTCTGGCTCACACACGCTCTCACACACACACACACACACACACACACACACGAACCAACAAACCTCACGCTACACTTCACAAACGAGGAGAACCTGAGGTGAAGACAAAACATCACGGATGGACTGGAACCTGCGGCCATAGAGGCGGAGTCTCTGCGCCCAAAGCCCCGCCCACAAAGCAGTCTGAGCCAATCAGAAGCCGTCAACCACGACAGTTTGACAGACAGGAATGTGATTGGGTCTCTCCTGTGGGAGTGGGCGGGGCTTGCCTGAGCTTCACCAGACGCAGCCACCAGAGGGCGCCGCAGACGTTTTTTGGTAAACTGAAAGTGAATCAGGCAGAAACACGACGAAACAAAGAAAAAACACTTTGAGTGTTTCTGAGTCTCCAGAACGAGTCGTCATTAAACGACATCCTCATTTTAGACTATAGAGCATCTTCCTCCTCTAATCCAGATTATAGAGCATCTTCCTCCTCTAACACCAGATTATAGAGGATCTTCCTCCTCTAACACTAGATTATAGAGCATCTTCCTCCTCTAACATCAGATTATAGAGGATCTTCCTCCTCTAACACCAGATTATAGAGGATCTTCCTCCTCTAACACTAGATTATAGAGCATCTTCCTCCTCTAACATCAGATTATAGAGGATCTTCCTCCTCTAACACTAGATTATAGAGCATCTTCCTCCTCTAACACCAGATTATAGAGGATCTTCCTCCTCTAACTTCAGATTATAGAGCATCTTCCTCCTATAACACCAGATTATAGAGGATCTTCCTCCTCTAACTTCAGATTATAGAGCATCTTCCTCCTCTAACTTCAGATTATAGAGCATCTTCCTCCTCTAACACTAGATTATAGAGCATCTTCCTCCTCTAACATCAGATTATAGAGGATCTTCCTCCTCTAACACTAGATTATAGAGCATCTTCCTCTAACACCAGATTATAGAGGATCTTCCTCCTCTAACATCAGATTATAGAGGATCTTCCTCCTCTAACATCAGATTATAGAGCATCTTCCTCCTCTAACACCAGATTATAGCGGATCTTCCTCCTCTAACACCAGATTATAGAGGATCTTCCTCCTCTAACATCAGATTATAGAGCATCTTCCTCCTCTAACATCAGACTCAGGAACACTCAGAGTACAACATTATTCCCCTCTTGTGGGAAGTTACTGGGACAGACACGGTCAGGTCATGTGATTAAAGCCTCCAATGACATCAACATCATCATCATCATCATCATCATCATCATCATCATCATCATCAATAAATGTTAGTAGGTCCAGAGTCTGTGTGGATTTATGGCATCATTAAACGTCACATTGTAGCTGAAGTGAAGACAAGCCCCTCCCACACAAAGTTTAGCCCCGCCCCTTATTTTAGTCTGATGCCCACGGTCACGTGAGTTTAACTCTGACACCCCCCCCCCTCCCCCCGATCCCCCCCCATACACACACATTTTATTCCCACCTTGAAACCCCAACCCCAAAAACAAAACGTCACCACCCCTCCACTCCAAACAGGCCACGCCCCCCCCTCCCCCCTCCCCCCCCCAGGTTGATTTGCTGTACAAAACACAGATGTCGGACAGGAACTCCGTGTGCGGCGTGACCAGCTGGAGGATTTTGATCCGGTGCAGAGTGAAGTCAGTTCAAACCGTTGCAGTTTAAACCCCGCCCCCTTCCCATACGCCCCTCCCCCCTCCCCCCCGAGGTGACCTGGCGTCACCTCACTGCAGGATCTTCTGTCGCGTGTCGGGCAGTTTGAGCGCCAGCAGCCCGCCGCACACCAGCGCGGCGAAGGACAGCAGGATGGGGACGGCCTTGGTGACGCCGACGAAGCTGGCGAAGATGGAGCTGCCGAGGACGGCGGCCAGCTTGCACAGGGCGTTCAGCACGCCAAACGCCGTCGCCCTGAGACGGAGAGAGAGAGAGAGCGAGAGAGAGAGAGAGAGAGAGAGAGGCCGCCGCCCGTCAGACCGACGTTCGACCGCGGGGTGCAGGCGGGGGGAAGGGTTTTTGCGGCGGCCGTACCTCTTGGAGGCGGGGTAAAGCTCCACCGTCACCACCTCGATGCCGTTCCAGGCGGCGGCGCTGACGCCGCAGAACAGACACTGCAGGGCGATGATGGCCGACTGGCTGAAGCTGAGGAAGAGGAGGAAGGTGCAGCCGGCCGACACGAGCATGGAGCCTCCTGGAGGGACGGGAAGCAGCTGGTGATAGAGCATCTTCCTCCTCTAATCCAGATTATAGAGCACCGTCCTCCTCTAATCCTGATTATAGAGCATCGTCCTCCTCTAATCCTGATTATAGAGCACCGTCCTCCTCTAACGTCACATTATAGAACATCTTCCTCCTCTAACACCAGATTATAGAGCATGTTCCTCCTTTACCGCCAGATTATAGAGCATCTTCCTCCTCTACCGTCAGATTATAGAGCACCTTCCTCCTCTAACACCAGATTATAGAGCATATTCCTCCTCTAACACCAGATTATAGAGCATATTCCTCCTCTAACACCAGATTACAGAGCACATTCCTCCTCTAGCACCAAATTATAGAGCATCTTCCTCCTCTAGCACCAGATTATAGAAGCTTCCTCCTCTAACACCAGATTATAGAGCATCTTCCTCCTCTAACACCAGATTATAGAGCATGTTCCTCCTCTAACACCAGATTATAGAGCATGTTCCTCCTTTACCGTCAGATTATAGAGCATCTTCCTCCTCTGCCGTCAGATTTTAGAGCATCATAGAGTAACTGATATAAATTCAGATTAATCTCAGCTAATGCTAATGCTAACACGACAATAATACAGATCTGTGAGGACTATTGATGCAGGAGAAAACTACAAGCACCTTTACAGAATAACTAGTTATACTTTTTCTTCTAAAGTAATCCAGTACTTTCCAAAAGAAGTAATAAGAGGAGGGGCACCTATGATCCGGACCCGGCCGAGCTTCTCCATGAACAGAGCGGACAGGATGTTGCCGGGCAGAACAGCCAGGCTGCCCAGGAAGCTGACCAGGTAGACCAGCACGTCGTTCTCGTCCCCAACGTCCAGGTGGCAGCCATGTTTGTTGTGCTCAAAGGTGGCGTTCTCCATCCTGCAGTCGATGAACCTCTCCCTCCAGAGGTCTGTGGAGGGCGACACACACACACACACTCAGAGTCCTGGTCCATCCGCTCACCCTGTACGCTGACGACGCCGTCCTCTATGTGTGTGACAGGAAAGGACAACCTGACAGCGTCACCAAGTTCAATTTAAAATCTAATTAAAACAAAAAAATCTTTGACTGGAGGGAAGATGGAAAAGTTCCTCCGATGATCACAGCATTTATGAAAACATGAAATGTAAAAAAAAAAAGAAAAAAAGAAGAAAGACATAAAATTCACTTTGACTCAGCAAAGTGACTGACGACATTTAAAGGTCCTGAACCTGACTGGTTCCCAGGCTGGTTTTTAAATGTAAATGAAGGATTACTAGTGACTTTCTTTACGTCGGCAGTTCTAAACCTTTTAAAGTACCAAGAGAACACGTCTAACTCTAAAGGTACCATGAGAACACGTTGAGCTCTAAAGGTACCATGAGAACACGTCTAGCTCTGAAAGTATCATGAGAACACGTAGAGCTCTAAAGGTACCATGAGAACACATAGAGCTCTAAAGGCACCATGAGAACACGTTGAGCTCTAAAGGCACCATGAGAACACGTAGAGCTCTAAAGGTACGACAATCTGAGGGTACAGATGACGGCTCAGCCATGTTTTTTTTTAAAATATATATTGTATACAAGGAGGAGACGTCGCACGCCGACCGAACGACGCCCGAACTCGCCGTCCGCCCGGCGGAACCTACCTGTGTTGTAGAAGACGGTGGAGCGGATGGTGCAGTTCTCAAACACCGTGTCAGTGGACCTGATGTCCTCAAAGCGACAGTCTTCGAACAGAGAGTCCTCAAACTTCACTGACTTCATCTCTATACTGATGAACCTACGAGGATGGGGTGATACACACACACCTACAGACAGACGGCCGTTCTCAATGCAGACCTCCCGGGTCGGTTCTGGGGAGTCCGAACGCGACGGTTCGCCGATAACGGGAAGGATGAACCCGATTGGCGGAGTCGTCACCGGGTCGTCTCACGTCGAATGAATGAATTTATTCGGATCAAATGAAGCTTCTGACGTCTTTTAATACCAACTCTGGGTGACATTCTGACCGTTTGGATGTTTGGCTGCTGATTGGCTGCGGGAACCATAGATATAAAACACTAGATGCCTCACGGCGCCGCCTGTGTCGTGCCCACAGTGCCGCCATCTTGGAGAGGTCTCCCGTGTTGCTACGTGGGCTAGCAAGCGAGCTACCAAATGTTTTAGCCGGGGAGCATGAGCAGGAGACCTCTCCAAGATGGCGGCGCTGTAGACACGTCGGAGGCGGCGCCGTGAGACATCTAGTGTTTTATATCTATGGCAGGAACTGTCAATCATAGCGATAGCATAGCGATAGCATAGTAGTTCTTTGCTCACACGAAAAATAAAGCTAAAATCCGACGATGGCGTGTCTACCGACATCCATACCGCGGAGCAGCGCCCCCCGGGGGTTTAAAATGAAATACAGCCTTGTTTATAAATCACACGGCTCAATGTTTATAACACGCGTCTCGTTAGCGGCTCGCGGGCTAAATTTACCAGAGGTGGTTTATGGTTTCAGCCTCTTACGTTGGCGACGATCAAAAAGCTTTTGTTTTGGGGTGGCGCCCCCTAGTGGGTGATTCTGGTCTGATCCGGGTTCTTTAGCTCAAGCTCCGCCCCTTTAGTGCATCAGCCAGTGATTGATTGGCTGGCGGAACGGCGCCGTCTGTGTTTATCTTAGCCGGTTAGTGTTAGCATCATATAGCCAGATAGCATGCTAACAGTGGTATAGTTGTATTCAGTGCGAGTAGCGACGCCGAGGTCCGTACGGGCAAGAGAGTGCGCCCCCTGCTGGCAGCTTAAGTTGGTTTGCGTGTTAATAGATCATTCAAAAAAAACTCGCGTATGGATTTTGACGGAAAAAAAAAGAAATTAGCGGGCTGGAAGATAGCGGGACCAGGAGCAAGTGATCATCGTCCACTTATTATAATTTTTTTTTTAAACAGGAAGTTCTTTAAAAAAAAAAGTAGCGGCGTTCCGACCCGCCGGCGCCACGAGAACCGCGAGGCGGATTGAGAACAGCCAAATAAAAAAATCATGGACGGGCTTCTACTGCCGCGGCCGCGGAATGAGAGGCAGGATGGGCGGAGTCCAGCGTGGCGGGATGGGAGGATGAGGCGGAGACAGAGAGAGAGAGAGAGAGAGAGAGAGAGAGAGAGAGAGAGAGAGAGAGAGAGAGAGAGAGAGAGGTGGAAGCTGGAGCCCCATTCTGTCTGCGTCATTCTGCTGAAAGCATAGAAGCTCCTCGATATACAGTAGTAGTACTTCATACTGTATATCTGCACTCCGTCCTGAAGATGGACGCTGACGTTTCGTCGCAGCAGAAACTCAGAGGGACTTTTTTCTTTTTTTGTGTGTTTTAATGTTAATTAACTACAATCAAATGCACTTTTCTAGCATATTTTAACATTTTAATTTAAATAATTGTGCAACGTAAAGTAACTAAGAAGTATTTTCCACACTAGAAGTTTGAATCCCGCAGTGGGCGTGTCCCTGCAGTGTGTCCCTGAGCTTGACCTTTGACCTTTGACCCCTCATCAGCCATAATGAGGCTGTACTGAGGAAGGCAGCAGTAGTTTTTTTGTGGTACTGCAGCAGCTTTCTGTTGTCATACGGCGACATCTAGTGGCCACAGACGGTCCTTCCTGTTTACTTTATACACTTATCACTTTTTAATATAAAATCCATGAGCAGCTAAAGAACTAAAAAAAAGAGAGAAGTTCATTTATAGTCCAGAAAATACGGTAACTGTATTTGGAAAGTAATCCTAAGAAGTTACCTCGTGACCTTTGACCTTCGCTAACCTGTTAGCCGCGGTTAGCTGCTGCTGCTAAACGTCATCCGAACTCAAAACAACTTCAGCAACGATTCAATTCCACATTATTGAGAATCACCATGTCGGACAAATCAAATATTATCACTTTTATTACAAATTTTTTTTAAATGGCTTAAAATGACGAGATATTACAAGATTGATCGCTGCAAATTCGTTGTTTTTGAAAAACGTGAAAGTATACGAGTAATTAAACAGCGATATTCGTCTTTGTTTACATAAGTGAAAGCGGGGAAAACGTCTGCGGGGCTTCGGGCGTCCGTTTCCACGGCAACGGTGCTCGACGCACCCACCAGTGGCCAAACGTGAGAACTACGCTGTTTTCAGCGATTCCGCTGTTTCCATGGTAACGAACATCTTTTTTTTTTTTTTTTTTAAACGTTGCCGTGAAAGTTTTTTATATGAAGTACGAGTACTATTGTACCACTGTTACTAACATGAGTATCGCTGTGGATAAAGTAGCTGTAATACTACTAGTAGAATTATTAACCGTAGTATGAATATGTGGAATGGCACTGATGGTATTAACAGTGATCATCACTATTCATGTTGGTAATAACAACATGAATAGTGATGATCACAATATTAGGAGTAACTGTGGAAGTAGTCGGAGTATCATTACTGGTATAGTTACACAGAGTCAGTCTGGAGGTTCTGCTGCTCCTGAATCAGTTCACAGTCTTCAGCTGGACGGAAACCTGTGATCCTAATGCAGTGTCTCTCTCTCACACACACACACACACACACACACACACACACACACACACACACACACACACACACACACACACACACACACACACACACACACACACACACACACTCTCACACACACACACACACTCTTACTTGTCCCGGACGTACTCCCCCTCCCGGTGGATCTGATTCTCCAGAGAGAAGTTGAAGTGGAAGTTTTCCACTCGTTCTCTATGAAACACCTGAAGACAGGAAACACAAAACTGCTCAGTCGGCAGAAACTGAACGAAACACTTCAAAACGTCACGTTGGAAAAAAAACAAAACACATAACGCTTCAAAAGATGGACTGAAACGACGGAGGAAGGTTTCATCAAAGAGTTAAATATATATTTAAAAAAAAAACTGCATGAGGAGGAAAAAACTTTCGCTTTTTGTATTTATAGATAAAACATTTTTTTTTTTTTTAAAGAAAACTTGTTGAAAACAAAGAGAAACGCTGATCAACAAAGAAAGACAAGCGGTTGTCGATGGCAACGACATGAAATATGTAAAACTAGAGAAATGATGAATTAAACACTTGAAATGGAAAAACATGGTACATTTTTAGATAAAACCAATAACTGATGTGGAATCTTTAAACGATGAGAAAACTTTTTGAAAATGTTTTGCTGTTTTGTTCTTTTTTTTCAGGTTGTTGTCGTTTAGTTTGTTTGTTGTCGTCATCAACAACATTGTTTAGAAGTAGCAGTTGGGTTACTGTGTAGTTGTTGTTGTGTGGTTGTTGTTACCATTGTGTATTTGCAGTAGTAGTAGCAGTAGTAGTAGTAGTAGTAGTAGTAGTAGTAGTAGTAGTAGTAGTAGTAGTAGTAGTAGTAGTAGTAGTAGTAGTAGTAGTTCTCACCTTGACCTTGGACTGGTACTCTTCGTACTGCAGGTGTTTGATCATGTCGGGGAACCAAACCGACAGACCATAATAACTGAGACGACAAGGAAACAAGTCAGACTGTTGCTTCACTTCATGGTTTCTACTAATTTCTACTGGCTTCTACTAGCTTCTACTAGCTTCTACTGGCTTCTGCTAGCTTCTACTGCCCCCTACTGGCTTCTACTAGCTTCTACTGGCTTCTACTGGCTTCTACTAGCTTCTACTAGCTTCTACTGGCTTCTACTGGCTTCTACTAGCTTCTACTAGCTTCTACTGGCTTCTACTGGCTTCTACTAGCTTCTACTAGCTTCTACTAGCTTCTACTAGCTTCTACTGGCTTCTACTGGCTTCTACTAGCTTCTGCTGGCTTCTACTAGCTTCTGCTGCCCCCGGCTGGCTTCTACTGGCTTCTACTGGCTTCTACTAGCTTCTACTAGCTTCTACTAGCTTCTACTAGCTTCTACTGCCCCCTACTGGCTTCCACTGGCTTCTACTGGCTTCTACTGGCTTCTGCTGGCTTCTACTAGCTTCTACTGGCTTCTGCTGCCCCTGGCTGGCTTCTACTGGCTTCTACTAGCTTGTACTAGCTTCTACTAGCTTCTACTGCCCCCTACTGGCTTCCACTGGCTTCTACTGGCTTCTACTGGCTTCTACTAGCTTCTACTAGCTTGTACTAGCTTCTACTAGCTTCTACTGCCCCCTACTGGCTTCCACTGGCTTCTACTGGCTTCTACTGGCTTGTACTGGCTTCTACTGGCTTCTGCTGGCTTCTACTAGCTTGTACTGGCTTCTACTGGCTTCTACTGGCTTCTGCTGGCTTCTACAAGCTTCTACTGGCTTCTACTGCCCCCTACTGGCCTGTGAGCTGAACACACATGGAGTCTTAAACTGAACCTGCAGTTTCCTCTGATGGACTCTACTGTCCTCTGATGGACTCTACTGTCCTCTGATGGTCTCTACTGTCCTCTGATGGTCTCTACTGTCCTTTGATGGACTCTACTGTCCTCTGATGGACTCTACTGTCCTCTCATGGTCTCTACTGTCCTCTGATGGTCTCTACTGTCCTCTGATGGACTCTACTGTCCTCTGATGGACTCTACTGTCCGTAGTGAGTTGTTCAGTGTGACTCTGACCTGAAGGCCATGCAGAACCAGAGGACGGCCATGAAGAGCGTCGCAAACCTCAGTTCAGCCGACAGGAGGGAGGCCACGTTCTTCAGAACCTGCAAAACACCGTGTCAGGGGGGGCTCTGGGGGGGTGGGGGGGCTCTGACTCTCTGGGGGGGTGGGGGGGTTGTGACTCTCTGGAAAGGTTCTGCCTCTCGGAGAGGGTGGTTCTACCTCTCAGGGAGGGTGACTGTCTCTCTTGTGGGGGGGGGGCTCTGACTCTTAGGGGGGTGGGGGGGTTGGGGGGCTCTGACTCTTGGGGGGCCCCATCATTAACACGCACCAGTTTACAGAGCGTCAGAGAGCGGACGGCCCAGCGCTGAATCGGCGTCCCCGTGGCGCTCTGGATCTCGATGAACTCGTCCTCGGCCGTCTTCGGCGCCTTGATGTGCATCACCTGGAAAACATGGAGGACGGTCTGAGAGAAGCTGCTGAACACTGGGGGGGGGGGGGGGTCCCTGGACACTCTCATCTTCCTGGTGAAACATTTCCACTGTAACTTCAGCAGAGAGACGCTCTGGCCCCTCCCCCGACCAAACCCCACCCCCCCGATTCTGAGCGCTCAGCTCCTTCATCAAACATTCAGAGAGCTAAAAATACTTCCTGGAGGAAAGCAGGTCAACAAAACCCAGCTGCTGAACTGTGTGTGTGTGTGTGTGTGTGTGTGTGTGTGTGTGTGTGTGTGTGTGTGTGTGTGTGTGTGTGTGTGTGTGCTACATTGTTTCACACGTCTTTTGCAAAGATCCTTTGTGTTCAGTCTGGATTTTAGACTACAAACATCACAGTAAAAATACTGCAAATGTTCATCATGTTTAATGTCAGTGGAAGGAAGATGCTCTATAATCTGATGTTAGAGGAGGAAGATGCTCTATAATCTGATGTTAGAGGAGGAAGATGCTCTATAATCTAATGTTAGAGGAGGAAGATGCTCTATAATCTGGTGTTAGAGGAGGAAGATGTTCTATAATCTGATGTTAGAGGAGGAAGATGCTCTATAATATGATGTTAGAGGAGGAAGATGCTCTATAATCTGATGTTAGAGGAGGAAGATGCTCTATAATCTGATGTTAGAGGGGGAAGATGCTCTATAATCTGATGTTAGAGGAGGAAGATGCTCTATAATCTGGTGTTGGGGGAGGAAGATGCTCTATAATCTGATGTTAGAGGGGGAAGATGCTCTATAATCTGATGCTAGAGGAGGAAGATGCTCTATAATCTGATGTTAGAGGGGGAGATGCTCTATAATCTGATGTTAGAGGAGGAAGATGCTCTATAATCTGATGTTAGAGGCGGAAGATGCTCTATAATCTGGTGTTAGAGGGGGGATATGCTCTATAATCTGATGTTGGGGAGGGAGATGCTCTATAATCTGGTGTTAGAGGCGGAAGATGCTCTATAATCTGATGTTAGAGGCGGAATATGCTCTATAATCTGATGTTAGAGGGGGAAGATGCTCTATAATCTGATGTTAGAGGCGGAAGATGCTCTATAATCTGATGTTAGAGGAGGAAGATGCTCTATAATCTGATGTTAGAGGGGGACGATGCTCTATAATCTGATGTTAGAGGAGGAAGATGCTCTATAATCTGATGTTAGAGGAGGAAGATGCTCTATAATCTGATGTTAGAGGAGGAAAATGCTCTATAATCTGATGTTAGAGGAGGAAGATGCCATATAATCTAGTGTCAGAGGAGGATTTAACTGGTCGTGTTGCGTTCAAGGACCGTAGGATGTTTGTGTGTTCAGACTCACAGTGAAAACTTTCTCCGGCTGACCTTTGGCCCTCCAGTTGGTGTCGTGGACCTGCTTCAAGATCATCCAGGCCTCGTCGTGTTTGGCATTCTGTCACACACACACACACACACACACACACACACACACACACACACACACACACACACACACACACACACACACACACACACACACACACACACACACACACACTGTGAGAATAGTATTTAAAATCAGGGATAACAGTGTGGGATAACAATGTGTGTGTGTGTGTGTGTGTGTGTGTGTGTGTGTGTGTGTGTGTGTGTGTGTGTGTGTGTGTGTGTGTGTGTGTGTGTGTGTGTGTGTGTGTGTGTGTGTGTGTGTGTCACCTCCAGCAGGAAGCGTGGACTCTCAGGCATGAACGTCAGTCCCACCAGAGAAGCGATGGCAGGAAGAGCAGCGACCAGAACGAAGACCCTCCAACTGTGGAACTGAAACTCTGACCCATACTGAAGCCCCAGCCTGCACACACACACACACACACACACACACACACACACACACACACACACACACACACACACACACACACACATTGCATAGTGTTATCCCTGATCTTGGGGTGGTGGGGGTTGGGGGGTGGAGGGGGGGGGGGGGGGGGGGTACCGTATCGGGGGATGATGCCCCAGGCGGTGAAGGAGGCGTAGATTCCTCCAAACATCCAGAACATGCAGAGCCACGACAGATGTTCTCCTCGCTTGTCCATCTGGAGGAACTCTGAGAAGTAGGTGTAGACGATGGGAACCGTACCTCCAATCCTGGTGGGGGGGGGGGAGAGAGAGAGAGAGAGAGGGGAAGAGATGAGAGAGTTAGAGAGAGAGAGAGAGAGAGAGAGACAGAGAGAGTTAGAGAGAGAGAGAGAGAGGGGAAGAGATGGAGAGAGAGAGAGAGAGAGGGAAAGAGAGAGAGAGACAGAGAGAGTTAGAGAGAGAGAGAGAGAGAGAGAGAGACAGAGAGAGAGACAGAGAGAGTTAGAGAGAGAGAGAGAGGGGAAGAGATGGAGAGAGAGAGAGAGAGGAAAGAGAGAGAGAGACAGAGAGAGTTAGAGAGAGAGAGAGAGAGAGAGAGAGAGAGGGGAAGAGATGGAGAGAGAGAGAGAGAGAGAGAGAGAGGGAAAGAGAGAGAGAGACAGAGAGAGTTAGAGAGAGAGAGAGCGAGGAGAGAGAGAGAGAGCGAGAGAGAGGGGAGAGTTAG